>NC_048576.1:101474301-101539301 GCF_013265735.2 Oncorhynchus mykiss
AGACACCCACTGGACACACTTACCGCACACACACACAGTCACTGGAGACATACACACACAGTCACTGGAGACACACACACACTGGACACAGTCAGGATATAATTCTGTCCAAGTGTTGGTAAGAATGTTTGTCTTAACTAGCCTGATAAGTCAAACATGTCTGGTATGAACATTGACATAAACCCTCTACATACTTGAGTTTCTCCAGTCTGCAGTGTGGATCCTCCAGTCCAGCAGAGAGCAGTCTGACTCCTGAGTCTCCTGGGTGATTGTAGCTCAGGTCCAGCTCTCTCAGGTGTGAGGGGTTTGACCTCAGAGCTGAGACCAGAGAAGCACAGCCTTCCTCTGTGACTAGACAGCGTGACAGCCTGCAAAGAGTCAAATCATATTAAAACCACACTGCTATTCTTTGGTGGTGAAAATAGTGGCAGTATATTTTTTCAACATATTCAGATATATCAGTGTCCTGAAACCTGCCATATCTATTCGTAAATTAATGTATCAATATTAGAAATGACAAATGGTCAAAGTATTGCCTGCAGATAGAAACATGTATAGTACAAATATTATAGTAGACTGATCAGACCAGTTTAAAAGCAGTATCAGTCAAAAGACAGACAGTGAGGAATCAGATTTAGATTGTATTGAGTATACAGTCCACACTATATCTACAGTGCCTTGCGAAAGTATTCGGCCCCCTTGAACTTTGCGACCTTTTGCCACATTTCAGGCTTCAAACATAAAGATATAAAACTGTATTTTTTTGTGAAGAATCAACAAGTGGGACATAATCATGAAGTGGAACGACATTTATTGGATATTTCAAACTTTTTTAACAAATCAAAAACTGAAAAAATTGGCCGTTCAAAATTGTTCAGCCCCTTTACTTTCAGTGGAGCAAACTCTCTCCAGAGGTTCAGTGAGGATCTCTGAATGATCCAATGTTGACCTAAATGACTAATGATGATAATTACAATCCACCTGTGTGTAATCAAGTCTCCATATAAATGCACCTGCACTGTGATAGTCTCAGAGGTCCGTTAAAAGCGCAGAGAGCATCATGAAGAACAAGGAACACACCAGGCAGGTCCAAGATACTGTTGTGAAGAAGTTTAAAGCCGGATTTGGATACAAAAAGATTTCCCAAGCCTTAAACATCCCAAGGAGCACTGTGCAAGCGATAATATTGACATGGAAGGAGTATCAGACCACTGCAAATCTACCAAGACCTGGCCGTCCCTCTAAACTTTCAGCTCATACAAGGAGAAGACTGATCAGAGATGCAGCCAAGAGGCCCATGATCACTCTGGATGAACTGCAGAGATCTACAGCTGAGGTGGGAGACTCTGTCCATAGGACAACAATCAGTCGTATATTGCACAAATCTGGCCTTTATGGAAGAGTGGCAAGAAGAAAGCCATTTCTTAAAGATATCCATAAAAAGTGTCGTTTAAAGTTTGCCACAAGCCACCTGGGAGAAACACCAAACATGTGGAAGAAGGTGCTCTGGTCAGATGAAACCAAAATTGAACTTTTTGGCAACAATGCAAAACGTTATGTTTGGCGTAAAAGCAACACAGCTGAACACACCATCCCCACTGTCAAACATGGTGGTGGCAGCATCATGGTTTGGGCCTGCTTTTCTTCAGCAGGGACAGGGAAGATGGTTAAAATTGATGGGAAGATGGATGGAGCCAAATCAGGACCATTCTGGAAGAAAACCTGATGGAGTCTGTAAAAGACCTGAGACTGGGACAGAGATTTGTCTTCCAACAAGACAATGATCCAAAACATAAAGCAAAATCTACAATGGAATGGTTCAAAAATAAACATATCCAGGTGTTAGAATGGCCAAGTCAAAGTTCAGACCTGAATCCAATCGAGAATCTGTGGAAAGAACTGAAAACTGCTGTTCACAAATGCTCTCCATCCAACCTCACTGAGCTCAAGCTGTTTTGCAAGGAGGAATGGGAAAAAAAATTCAGTCTCTCGATGTGCAAAACTGATAGAGACATACCCCAAGCGACTTACAGCTGTAATCGCAGCAAAAGGTGGCGCTACAAAGTATTAACTTAAGGGGGCTGAATAATTTTGCACGCCCAATTTTTCAGTTTTTGATTTGTTCAAAAAGTTTGAAATATCCAATAAATGTCGTTCCACTTCATGATTGTGTTCCACTTGTTGATTCTTCACAAAAAAATACAGTTTTATATCTTTATGTTTGAATCCTGAAATGTGGCAAAAGGTCGCAAAGTTCAAGGGGGCCAAATACTTTCGCAAGGCACTGTATTTTGACAGTGAAGCTAACATTTTAAATGTGACTCTATACGCCAATACTCCAACATCTCAGATCAAATGCTTCATATGAGGTTACAGTTTATAATATCAAATTTTATTTGACGGTATTTTCAAACACATCTGTTTCAAGTTTTGACATTTATGAAAACATATATATGTTACTTTTATTTAACTAGGCAAGTCAGTTAAGAACAAATTCTTACTTTCAATGATGCTAGGAACAGTGGGTTAACTGGTCTAGGAACAGTGGGTTAACTGGTCTAGGAACAGTGGGTTAACTGGTCTAGGAACAGTGGGTTAACTGGTCTAGGAACAGTGGGTTAACTGGTCTAGGAACAGTGGGTTAACTGGTCTAGGAACAGTGGGTTAACTGGTCTAGGAACAGTGGGTTAACTGCCTTGTTCAGGGGCAGAACAAAATGAAAGCACTTTATGTATGTAGTCCCCCCTAATTGAAGACTTTATGTATCTAGTTCCCTAATTGAAGACTTTATGTATGTAGTCCACCTAATTGAAGACTCTATGTATGTAGTCCCCCTAATTGAAGAATTTATGTATGTAGTCCCCCCTAATTGAAGACTTTATGTATCTAGTTCCCCTAATTGAAGACTTTATGTATGTAGTCCCCCCTAATTGAAGACTTTATGTATCTAGTCTCCCTAATTGAAGACTTTATGTATGTAGTCCCCCTAATTGAAGACTTTATGTATGTAGTCCCCCCTAATTGAAGACTTTATGTATCTAGTCTCCCTAATTGAAGACTTTATGTATGTAGTCACCCTAATTGAAGAATTTATGTATCTAGTTCCCTAATTGAAGACTTTATGTATCTAGTTCCCTAATTGAAGACTTTATGTATCTAGTTCCCTAATTGAAGACTTTATGTATCTAGTTTCCCTAATTGAAGACTTTATGTATCTTGTCTCCCTAATTGAACACTTTATGTATCTAGTCTCCCTAATTGAAGACTTTATGTATCTAGTTCCCTAATTGAAGACTTTATGTATCTAGTTCCCTAATTGAAGACTTTATGTATCTAGTTCCCTAATTGAAGACTTTATGTATCTAGTTCCCTAATTGAAGACTTTATGTATCTAGTCCCCTAATTGAAGACTTTGTGTATCTAGTTCCCTAATTGAAGACTTTGTGTATCTAGTTCCCTAATTGAAGACTTTATGTATCTTGTCCCCTAATTGAAGACTTTATGTATCTAGTTCCCTAATTGAAGACTTTATGTATCTAGTCCCCTAATTGAAGACTTTGTGTATCTAGTTCCCTAATTGAAGACTTTGTGTATCTAGTTCCCTAATTGAAGACTTTGTGTATCTAGTTCCCTAATTGAAGACTTTATGTATCTAGTTCCCTAATTGAAGACTTTATGTATCTAGTTCCCTAATTGAAGACTTTATGTATCTAGTCTCCCTAATTGAAGACGTTATGTATCTAGTTCCCTAATTTAAGACTTTGTGTATCTAGTTCCCTAATTGAAGACGTTGTGTATCTAGTTCCCTAATTGAAGACTTTATGTATCTAGTTCCCTAATTGAAGACTTTATGTATCTAGTTCCCTAATTGAAGACTTTATGTATCTAGTTCCCTAATTGAAGACGTTATGTATCTAGTCTCCCTAATTGAAGACTTTATGTATCTAGTTCCCTAATTGAAGACTTTATGTATCTAGTTCCCTAATTGAAGACTTTATGTATCTAGTTCCCTAATTGAAGACTTTGTGTATCTAGTTCCCTAATTGAAGACGTTGTGTATCTAGTTCCCTAATTGAAGACTTTATGTATCTAGTCTCCCTAATTGAACACTTTATGTATCTAGTTCCCTAATTGAAGACTTTATGTATCTAGTTCCCTAATTGAAGACTTTGTGTATCTAGTTCCCTAATTGAAGACTTTGTGTATCTAGTTCCCTAATTGAAGACGTTGTGTATCTAGTTCCCTAATTGAAGACTTTATGTATCTAGTTCCCTAATTGAAGACTTTGTGTATCTAGTTCCCTAATTGAAGACTTTATGTATCTAGTTCCCTAATTGAAGACTTTATGTATCTAGTTCCCCTAATTGAAGACTTTATGTATCTAGTTCCCCTAATTGAAGACTTTATGTATCTAGTTCCCTAATTGAAGACTTTATGTATCTAGTTCCCTAATTGAAGACTTTATGTATCTAGTTCCCTAATTGAAGACTTTATGTATCTAGTTCCCTATTTGAAGACTTTATGTATCTAGTTCCCCTAATTGAAGACTTTATGTATCTAGTTCCCTAATTGAAGACTTTATGTATCTAGTTCCCCTAATTGAAGACTTTATGTATCTAGTTCCCCTAATTGAAGACTTTATGTATCTAGTTCCCTAATTGAAGACTTTATGTATCTAGTTCCCTAATTGAAGACTTTATGTATCTAGTTCCCTAATTGAAGACTTTATGTATCTAGTTCCCTAATTGAAGACTTTATGTATCTAGTTCCCTAATTGAAGACTTTATGTATCTAGTTCCCTAATTGAAGACTTTATGTATCTAGTTCCCTAATTGAAGACTTTATGTATCTAGTTCCCTAATTGAAGACTTTATGTATCTAGTTCCCTAATTGAAGACTTTATGTATCTAGTTCCCTAATTGAAGACTTTATGTATCTAGTTCCCTAATTGAAGACTTCATGTATCTAGTTCCCTAATTGAAGACTTTATGTATCTAGTTGCCTAATTGAAGACTTTATGTATCTAGTCTCCCTAATTGAAGACTTTATGTATCTAGTCCCCTAATTGAAGACTTTATGTATCTAGTTCCCTAATTGAAGACTTTATGTATCTAGTTCCCTAATTGAAGACTTTATGTATGTAGTCCCCCTAATTGAAGACTTTATGTATCTAGTTCCCTAATTGAAGACTTTATGTATCTAGTTCCCTAATTGAAGACTTTATGTATCTAGTTCCCTAATTGAAGACTTTATGTATCTAGTTCCCTAATTGAAGACTTTATGTATCTAGTTCCCTAATTGAAGACTTTATGTATGTAGTCCCCCTAATTGAAGAATTTATGTATGTAGTCCCCCCTAATTGAAGACTTTATGTATCTAGTTCCCCTAATTGAAGACTTTATGTATGTAGTCCCCCCTAATTGAAGACTTTATGTATCTAGTCTCCCTAATTGAAGACTTTATGTATGTAGTCCCCCTAATTGAAGACTTTATGTATGTAGTCCCCCCTAATTGAAGACTTTATGTATCTAGTCTCCCTAATTGAAGACTTTATGTATGTAGTCACCCTAATTGAAGAATTTATGTATCTAGTTCCCTAATTGAAGACTTTATGTATCTTGTCTCCCTAATTGAACACTTTATGTATCTAGTCTCCCTAATTGAAGACTTTATGTATCTAGTTCCCTAATTGAAGACTTTATGTATCTAGTTCCCTAATTGAAGACTTTATGTATCTAGTTCCCTAATTGAAGACTTTATGTATCTAGTTCCCTAATTGAATACTTTATGTATCTAGTCCCCTAATTGAAGACTTTGTGTATCTAGTTCCCTAATTGAAGACTTTGTGTACCTAGTTCCCTAATTGAAGACTTTATGTATCTTGTCCCCTAATTGAAGACTTTATGTATCTAGTTCCCTAATTGAAGACTTTATGTATCTAGTCCCCTAATTGAAGACTTTGTGTATCTAGTTCCCTAATTGAAGACTTTGTGTATCTAGTTCCCTAATTGAAGACTTTGTGTATCTAGTTCCCTAATTGAAGACTTTATGTATCTAGTTCCCTAATTGAAGACTTTATGTATCTAGTTCCCTAATTGAAGACTTTATGTATCTAGTCTCCCTAATTGAAGACGTTATGTATCTAGTTCCCTCATTTAAGACTTTGTGTATCTAGTTCCCTAATTGAAGACGTTGTGTATCTAGTTCCCTAATTGAAGACTTTATGTATCTAGTTCCCTAATTGAAGACTTTATGTATCTAGTTCCCTAATTGAAGACTTTATGTATCTAGTTCCCTAATTGAAGACGTTATGTATCTAGTCTCCCTAATTGAAGACTTTATGTATCTAGTTCCCTAATTGAAGACTTTATGTATCTAGTTCCCTAATTGAAGACTTTATGTATCTAGTTCCCTAATTGAAGACTTTGTGTATCTAGTTCCCTAATTGAAGACGTTGTGTATCTAGTTCCCTAATTGAAGACTTTATGTATCTAGTCTCCCTAATTGAACACTTTATGTATCTAGTTCCCTAATTGAAGACTTTATGTATCTAGTTCCCTAATTGAAGACTTTGTGTATCTAGTTCCCTAATTGAAGACTTTGTGTATCTAGTTCCCTAATTGAAGACGTTGTGTATCTAGTTCCCTAATTGAAGACTTTATGTATCTAGTTCCCTAATTGAAGACTTTGTGTATCTAGTTCCCTAATTGAAGACTTTATGTATCTAGTTCCCTAATTGAAGACTTTATGTATCTAGTTCCCCTAATTGAAGACTTTATGTATCTAGTTCCCCTAATTGAAGACTTTATGTATCTAGTTCCCTAATTGAAGACTTTATGTATCTAGTTCCCTAATTGAAGACTTTATGTATCTAGTTCCCTAATTGAAGACTTTATGTATCTAGTTCCCTATTTGAAGACTTTATGTATCTAGTTCCCCTAATTGAATACTTTATGTATCTAGTTCCCTAATTGAAGACTTTATGTATCTAGTTCCCCTAATTGAAGACTTTATGTATCTAGTTCCCCTAATTGAAGACTTTATGTATCTAGTTCCCTAATTGAAGACTTTATGTATCTAGTTCCCTAATTGAAGACTTTATGTATCTAGTCTCCCTAATTGAAGACTTTATGTATCTAGTTCCCTAATTGAAGACTTTATGTATCTAGTTCCCTAATTGAAGACTTTATGTATCTAGTTCCCTAATTGAAGACTTTATGTATCTAGTTCCCTAATTGAAGACTTTATGTATCTAGTTCCCTAATTGAAGACTTTATGTATCTAGTTCCCTAATTGAAGACTTTATGTATCTAGTTCCCTAATTGAAGACTTTATGTATCTAGTTCCCTAATTGAAGACTTCATGTATCTAGTTCCCTAATTGAAGACTTTATGTATCTAGTTGCCTAATTGAAGACTTTATGTATCTAGTCTCCCTAATTGAAGACTTTATGTATCTAGTCCCCTAATTGAAGACTTTATGTATCTAGTTCCCTAATTGAAGACTTTATGTATCTAGTTCCCTAATTGAAGACTTTATGTATGTAGTCCCCCTAATTGAAGACTTTATGTATCTAGTTCCCTAATTGAAGACTTTATGTATCTAGTTCCCTAATTGAAGACTTTATGTATCTAGTTCCCTAATTGAAGACTTTATGTATCTAGTTCCCTAATTGAAGACTTTATGTATCTAGTCTCCCTAATTGAAGACTTTGTGTATCTAGTTCCCCTAATTGAAGACTTTATGTATCTAGTTCCCTAATTGAAGACTTTATGTATCTAGTCTCCCTAATTGAAGACTTTATGTATCTAGTTCCCCTAATTGAAGACTTTATGTATCTAGTTCCCAAATTGAAGACTTTATGTATCTAGTTCCCTAATTGAAGACGTTATGTATCTAGTTCCCTAATTGAAGACTTTATGTATCTAGTCTCCCTAATTGAAGACTTTATGTATCTAGTCTCCCTCATTGAAGACTTTATGTATCTAGTTCCCCTAATTGAAGACTTTATGTATCTAGTTCCCTAATTGAAGACTTTATGTATCTAGTTCCCTAATTGAAGACTTTATGTATCTAGTTCCCTAATTGAAGACTTTATGTATCTAGTCTCCCTAATTGAAGACTTTATGTATCTAGTTCCCTAATTGAAGACTTTATGTATCTAGTCTCCCTAATTGAAGACTTTATGTATCTAGTTCCCCTAATTGCAGACTTTATGTATCTAGTTCCCTAATTGAAGACTTTATGTATCTAGTTCCCTAATTGAAGACTTTATGTATCTAGTTCCCTAATTGAAGACTTTATGTATCTAGTTCCCTAATTGAAGACTTTATGTATCTAGTTCCCTAATTAAAGACTTTATGTATCTAGTTCCCTAATTGAAGACTTTATGTATCTAGTTCCCTAATTGAAGACTTTATGTATCTAGTTCCCTAATTGAAGACTTTATGTATCTAGTTCCCTAATTGAAGACTTTATGTATCTAGTTCCCTAATTGAAGACTTTATGTATCTAGTTCCCTAATTGAAGACTTTATGTATCTAGTTCCCTAATTGAAGACTTTATGTATCTAGTTCCCTAATTGAAGACTTCATGTATCTAGTTCCCTAATTGAAGACTTTATGTATCTAGTTGCCTAATTGAAGACTTTATGTATCTAGTCTCCCTAATTGAAGACTTTATGTATCTAGTCCCCTAATTGAAGACTTTATGTATCTAGTTCCCTAATTGAAGACTTTATGTATCTAGTTCCCTAATTGAAGACTTTATGTATGTAGTCCCCCTAATTGAAGACTTTATGTATCTAGTTCCCTAATTGAAGACTTTATGTATCTAGTTCCCTAATTGAAGACTTTATGTATCTAGTTCCCTAATTGAAGACTTTATGTATCTAGTTCCCTAATTGAAGACTTTATGTATCTAGTCTCCCTAATTGAAGACTTTGTGTATCTAGTTCCCCTAATTGAAGACTTTATGTATCTAGTTCCCTAATTGAAGACTTTATGTATCTAGTCTCCCTAATTGAAGACTTTATGTATCTAGTTCCCCTAATTGAAGACTTTATGTATCTAGTTCCCAAATTGAAGACTTTATGTATCTAGTTCCCTAATTGAAGACGTTATGTATCTAGTTCCCTAATTGAAGACTTTATGTATCTAGTCTCCCTAATTGAAGACTTTATGTATCTAGTCTCCCTCATTGAAGACTTTATGTATCTAGTTCCCCTAATTGAAGACTTTATGTATCTAGTTCCCTAATTGAAGACTTTATGTATCTAGTTCCCTAATTGAAGACTTTATGTATCTAGTTCCCTAATTGAAGACTTTATGTATCTAGTCTCCCTAATTGAAGACTTTATGTATCTAGTTCCCTAATTGAAGACTTTATGTATCTAGTCTCCCTAATTGAAGACTTTATGTATCTAGTTCCCCTAATTGCAGACTTTATGTATCTAGTTCCCTAATTGAAGACTTTATGTATCTAGTTCCCTAATTGAAGACTTTATGTATCTAGTTCCCTAATTGAAGACTTTATGTATCTAGTTCCCTAATTGAAGACTTTATGTATCTAGTTCCCTAATTAAAGACTTTATGTATCTAGTTCCCTAATTGAAGACTTTATGTATCTAGTTCCCTAATTGAAGACTTTATGTATCTAGTTCCCTAATTGAAGACTTTATGTATCTAGTTCCCTAATTGAAGACGTTATGTATCTAGTTCCCTAATTGAAGACTTTGTGTATCTAGTTCCCTAATTGAAGACTTTATGTATCTAGTTCCCTAATTGAAGACTTTATGTATCTAGTTCCCCCTAATTGAAGACTTTATGTATCTAGTTCCCCCTAATTGAAGACTTCATGTATCTAGTTCCCTAATTGAAGACTTTATGTATCTAGTTCCCTAATTGAAGACTTTATGTATGTAGTCCCCCTAATTGAAGACTTTATGTATCTAGTTCCCTAATTGAAGACTTTATGTATCTAGTTCCCTAATTGAAGACTTTATGTATCTAGTCTCCCTAATTGAAGACTTTATGTATCTAGTTCCCCTAATTGAAGACTTTATGTATCTGGTTCCCTAATTGAAGACTTTATGTATCTAGTCTCCCTAATTGAAGACTTTATGTATCTAGTTCCCCTAATTGAAGACTTTATGTATCTAGTTCCCTAATTGAAGACTTTATGTATCTAGTTCCCTAATTGAAGACGTTATGTATCTAGTTCCCTAATTGAAGACTTTATGTATCTAGTCTCCCTAATTGAAGACTTTATGTATCTAGTCTCCCTAATTGAAGACTTTATGTATCTAGTTCCCCTAATTGAAGACTTTATGTATCTAGTTCCCTAATTGAAGACTTTATGTATCTAGTTCCCTAATTGAAGACTTTATGTATCTAGTTCCCTAATTGAAGACTTTATGTATCTAGTCTCCCTAATTGAAGACTTTATGTATCTAGTTCCCTAATTGAAGACTTTATGTATCTAGTTCCCTAATTGAAGACTTTATGTATCTAGTTCCCTAATTGAAGACTTTATGTATCCAGTTCCCTAATTGAAGACTTTATGTATCTAGTTCCCTAATTGAAGACTTTATGTATCTAGTCTCCCTAATTGAAGACTTTATGTATCTAGTTCCCCTAATTGAAGACTTTATGTATCTAGTTCCCTAATTGAAGACTAATTTTTATGCCCAATAATAAAATAGGTGGATGATGACTGGAGTCATTTTCTGTCTAAGTAATTTTCTTAGTAAGTGAGTAGAAAACATGTTTCTAAACAAAAATAATCCTGATGATGCCATGAATAAGAAAAATAATGAATGGATCATGAAAATTGATTAGTGAGAAAGTTACAGAGGCTACATCAAAACATGCTAACCTCTCATCATTACCAATAACAGAGGCTACAACAAAACATGCTAACCTCTCACCATTAACAATAACAAAGACTACATCAAAACATGCTAACCTCTCACCATTACCAATAACAGAGGCTACATCAAAACATGCTAACCTCTCACCATTACCAATAACAGAGGCTACATCAAAACATGCTAACCTCTCACCATTAACAATAACAGAGACTACATCAAAACATGCTAACCTCTCACCATTACCAATAACAGAGGCTACATCAAAACATGCTAACCTCTCACCATTACCAATAACAGAGGCTACATCAAAACATGCTAACCTCTCACCATTACCAATAACATAGGCTACATCAAAACATGCTAACCTCTCACCATTAACAATAACAGAGGCTACAACAAAACATGCTAACCTCTCACCATTACCAATAACAGAGGCTACATCAAAACATGCTAACCTCTCACCATTAACAATAACAGAGGCTACATCAAAACATGCTAACCTCTCATCATAACCAATAACAGAGGCTCCAACAAAACATGCTAACCTCTCACCATTACCAATAACAGAGACTGCAACAAAACATGCTAACCTCTCACCATTACCAAAAACAGAGGCTACAACAAAACATGCTAACCTCTCACCATTACCAATAACAGAGGAGGTTAGCATTTATTCTGATCTTTGTGCCTCTATAACTTTGTTATTCATCACTTTTCACAATTCATTCATTATTATTCCTAACCATGGTAGCATCCACATGAATGTAGAAGTATTCAGAAACATCTTCTATTCTTACTGACAATACAAGTGAAGTGACTCTAAAGTGACAGGACATTATTCACCTTTCAGTTTCTATGAGCAAAAACAATATCCAAAACACAACCAAGAAAAACTGCAAATGAATTCAACAAGTTAGTATAATCACAAGCTTGACGTAATAACTGCAGTCATGAAATATGGCACCAAATACTAAACATTTGACTACTTTAATACACTATAAGTGAATATGTCCGATTAATTACGAGTTTTTCAAATGGGAGAACTAGATACATAAAGTCCTTTCCTTTCTTAACAGTAACACAGCTATGTATGAAAATAGCCTCAAAAAAAGGTGACATTCTGTACTGTTGTCTAATACGAAACATTATATCTCAAATCCAAAATGCTGGAGCATAGCACCAAATATAAAACTGTAAGATTCACTGTCCAAACACATATTGTGTGGACTATATGTGTCTGG
Organism: Oncorhynchus mykiss; assembly: GCF_013265735.2. Lineage (NCBI taxonomy): Eukaryota > Metazoa > Chordata > Actinopteri > Salmoniformes > Salmonidae > Oncorhynchus > Oncorhynchus mykiss. Next base: position 101,486,413 of record NC_048576.1, read on the forward strand.
TAAACACATGTGGATCTGGTGAACAGTTATCACAATACTGACCTCAGAGTCTCCAGTTTACAGTGGGGATTCCCCAGTCCATCAGAGAGCAGCTTCACTCCTGAATCCTTCAGGTCATTGTTACTCAGATCCAGCTCTCTCAGGTGTGAGGGGTTTGACTCCAGAGCTGAGACCAGAGAAGCACAGCCTTCCTCTGTGACTAGACAGCCTGACAGCCTGCAAAGAGTCAAATCATATTAAAATCACACTGCTATTCTTTGGTGGTGAAAATAGGGGCAGAATATTTAATCGACGTATTCAGATATACCGTGGGGCAAAAAAGTATTTAGTCAGCCACCAATTGTGCAAGTTCTCCCACTTAAAAAGATGAGAGAGGCCTGTAATTTTCATCATAGGTACACTTCAACTATGACAGACAAAATGAGAAAAAAAATCCAGAAAATCACATTGTAGGATTTTTAATATTTGCAAATTATGGTGGAAAATAAGTATTTGGTCAATAACAAAAGTTTATCCCAGTACTTTGTTCTGTACCCTTTGTTGACAATGACAGAGGTCAAACGTTTTCTGTAACTCTTCACAAGGTTTTCACACACTGTTGCTGGTACTTTGGCCCATTCCTCCATGCAGATCTCCTCTAGAGCAGTGATGGTTTGGGCTGTTGCTGGGCAACACAGACTTTCAACTCCCTCCAAAGATTTTCTATGGGGTTGAGATCTGGAGACTGGCTAGGCCTCTCCAGGACCTTGAAATGCTTGTTACGAAGCCACTCCTTCGTTGCCCAGGCGGTGTGTTTGGGATCATTGTCATGCTGAATGACCCAGCCACGTTTCATCTTCAATGCCCTTGCTGATGAAAGGAGGTTTTCACACAAAATCTCACAATACATGGCCCCATTCATTCTTTCCTTTACACGGATCAGTCGTCCTGGTCCCTTTGCAGAAAAACAGCCCCAAAGCATGATGTTTCCACCCCCATGCTTCACAGTAGGTATGGTGTTCTTTGGATGCAACTTAGCATTCTTTGTCCTCCAAACACGACGAGTTGAGTTTTTCCCAAAAAGTTATATTTTGGTTTGATCTGACCATATGACATTCTCCCAATCTTCTTCTGTATCATCCTCATGCTCTCTAGCAAACTTCAGACGGGCCTGGACATGTACTGGCTTAAGCAGGGGGACTCGTCTGGCACTGCAGGATTTGAGTCCCTGGCGGCGTAGTGTGTTACTGATGGTAGGCTTTGTTACTTTGGTCCCAGCTCTCTGCAGGTCATTCACAAGGTCCCCCGGTGTGGTTCTGGGATTTTTGCTCACCGTCCTTGTGATAATTTTGTCCCCGCGGGGTGAGATCTTGCGTGGAGCCCCAGATCAAGGGAGATTATCAGTGGTCTTGTATGTCTTCCATTTGCTAATAATTGCTCCCACTGTTGATTTCTTTAAACCAAGCTGTTTACCTATTGTAGATTCAGTCTTCCCAGCCTGGTGCAGGTCTACAATTTTGTTTCTGGTGTCCTTTGACAGCTCTTTGGTCTTGGCCATAGTGGAGTTTGGAGTGTGACTGTTTGAGGTTGTGGACAGGTGTCTTTTATACTGATAACAAGTTCGAACAGGTGCCATTAATACAGGTAACGAGTGGAGGACAGAGGAGCCTCTTAAAGAAGATGTTACAGGTCTGTGAGAGCCAGAAATCTTGCTTGTTTGTAGGTGACCAAATACTTATTTTCCACCATAATTTGCAAATAAATTCATAAAAAATCCTACAATGTGATTTTCTGGATTTTTTTTCTCATTTTGCCTGTCATAGTTGAAGTGTACCTATGAGGAAAATTACAGGCCTCTCATATATTTTTAAGGGGGAGAACTTGCACAATTGGTGGCTGACTAAATACTGTTTTGCCCCACTGTATCAGTGTATCAGTCAAATCTTCCATATCTATTCGTAAATTAATGTATCATCATTAAAAATGACAAATGATCAAAGTATTGCCTGCAGATAGAAACATGTATAGTACAAATATTTGAGTAGACTGACCAGACCAGTTTAAAAAGCAGTATCAGTCAGAAGACAGACAGTGAGGTATCAGATTTAGATTGTATTGAGTATACAGTCCACACCATATCTATTTAGACAGTGAGGTATCAGACTTAGATTGTATTGAGTATACAGTCCACACCATATCTATTTAGACAGAGAAGTATCAGATTTAGATTGTATTGAGTATACAGTCCACACCATATCTATTTAGACAGTAAAGCTGACATTTTAAATGTGGCTCTATACGCCAACATTTTGGATTTGAAATAAAATGTTTCATATGAGGTGACAGTATATAATGTCACCTTTTATTTGAGGATATTTTAATATATATCTGTTTCACCATTTAGAAAAATAAAATAACTTTATGTATCTAGTCCCCCATTAGAAGAAGACATAAGTATTCTGACCACTTCACTTATTGTGCATTAAAGTAGTCAAAGTTTAGTATTTAGTTGTAAACTCATTGGTTGCATTTGCAGTTTGTTTTGGTTGTGTTTTGGGTTATGTTTTGCCCAGAGAGTAGATAACATGTTTCTGAACAATAATAAATTAATCCCGACGATGCCATGATTAAGAAAAATCATGAACGAGTCATGCATAATAATTAGTGAGAAAGTTACAGAGGCTACAACAAAACATGCTAACCTCTCACCATTACCAATAACAGAGGCTACAACAAAACATGCTAACCTCTCACCATTACCAATAACAGAGGCTACAACAAAACATGCTAACCTCTCACCATTACCAATAACAGAAGCTACAACAAAACATGCTAACCTCTCACCATTACCAATAACAGAAGCTACATCAAAACATGCTAACCTCTCACCATTACCAATAACAGAGACTACAGCAAAACATGCTAACCTCTCACCATTACCTATAACAGAGGCTACAACAAAACATGCTAACCTCTCACCATTACCAATAACAGAGACTACAACAAAACATGCTAACCTCTCACCATTACCAATAACAGAGGCTACAACAAAACATGCTAACCTCTCACCATGACCAATAACAGAGGCTACAACAAAACATGCTAATCTCTCACCATGACCAATAACAGAGGCTACAACAAAACATGCTAACCTCTCACCATTACCAATAACAGAGACTACAACAAAACATGCTAACATCTCACCATTACCTATAACAGAGGCTACAACAAAACATGCTAACCTCTCACCATTACCAATAACAGAGGGGGTCTGATCTTTGTGCCTCTGAAACTTGCTCATTTGTCATCATTTTCGATTCATGCCTGGTTAAATAAAATAAACATTTTAAAATTTAAAAAATGTGTGCAACACATGTAAACACATGTGGATCTGGTGAACAGTTATCACTTGTTGACCAACTACAGGAATACTGACCTCAGAGTCTCCAGTTTACAGTGGGGATTCCCCAGTCCAGCAGAGAGCAGCTTCCCTCCTGAATCCTTCAGGTCATTGTAGCTCAGGTCCAGCTCTCTCAGGTGTGAGGGGTTTGACCTCAGAGCTGAGACCAGAGAAGCACAGCCTTCCTCTGTGACTAGACAGCGTGACAGCCTGCAAAGTGTCAAATCATATTAAAACCACACTGCTATTCTTTGGTGGTGAAAATAGTGGCAGTATATTTTTTCAACAAATATATCAGTGTCCTGAAACCTGCCATATCTATTTGTAAATTAGAGAGCAGGCCTTTCTAATCGACCTGGCCGGGGTATCCTGGAAGGATATTGATCTCATCCCGTCAGTAGAGGATGCCTGGATATTTTTTAAAAATGCCTTCCTAACCATCTTAAATAAACATGCCCCATTTAAGAAATGTAGAACCAGTAACAGATATAGCCCTTGGTTCTCCCAAGACCTGACTGCCCTTAACCAACACAAAAACATCCTATGGCGTTCTGCATTAGCATCGAACAGCCCCCGTGATATGCAGCTGTTCAGGGAAGCTAGAAACTATTATACACAGGCAGTTAGAAAAGCCAAGGCTAGCTTTTTCAAGCAGAAATTTGCTTCCTGCAACACTAACTCAAAAAAGTTCTGGGACACTGTAAAGTCCATGGAGAATAAGAACACCTCCTCCCAGCTGCCCACTGCACTGAAGATAGGAAACACTGTCACTACTGATAAATCCACCATAATTGAGAATTTTAATAAGCATTTTTCTACGGCTGGCCATGCTTTCCACCTGGCTACTCCTACCCCGGTCAACAGCACTGCACCCCCCACAACAACTCGCCCAAGCCTTCCCCAGTTCTCCTTCTCCCAAATCTGCTCAGCTGATGTTCTGAATGAGTTGCAAAATCTGGACCCCTACAAATCAGCCGGGCTAGACAATCTGGACCCTTTCTTTCTAAAATTATCTGCCAAAATTGTTGCCACCCCTATTACTAGCCTGTTCAACCTCTCTTTCGTGTCATCTAAGATTCCCAAAGATTGGAAAGCAGCTGCGGTCATCCCCCTCTTCAAAGGGGGTGACACTCTTGACCCAAACTGCTACAGACCTATATCTATCCTACCATGCCTTTCTAAGGTCTTCGAAAGCCAAGTCAACAAACAGATTACCGACCATTTCGAATCTCACCATACCTTCTCTGCTATGCAATCTGGTTTCAGAGCTGGTTCATTGGTGCACCTCAGCCACGCTCAAGGTCCTAAATTATATCTTAAGCGCCATCGATAAGAAACATTACTGTGCAGCCGTATTCATTGATCTGGCCAAGGCTTTCGACTCTGTCAATCACCACATCCTCATCGGCAGACTCGACAGCCTTGGTTTCTCAAATGATTGCCTCGCCTGGTTCACCAACAACTTCTCTGAAAGAGTTCAGTGTGTCAAATCGAAGGGTCTGCTGTCGGACCTCTGGCAGTCTCTATGGGGGTGCCACAGGGTTCAATTCTTGGACCGACTCTCTTCTCTGTATACATCAATGAGGTCGCTCTTGCTGCTGGTGAGTCTCTGATCCACCTCTACGCAGACGACACCATTCTGTATACTTCTGGCCCTTCTTTGGACACTGTGTTAACAACCCTCCAGGCAAGCTTCAATGCCATACAACTCTCCTTCCGTGGCCTCCAATTGCTCTTAAATACAAGTAAAACTAAATGCATACTCTTCAACCGATCGCTACCTGTACCTACCCGCCTGTCCAACATTACTACTCTGGACGGCTCTGACTTAGAATACGTGGACAACTACAAATACTTAGGTGTCTGGTTAGACTGTAAACTCTCCTTCCAGACCCATATCAAACATCTCCAATCCAAAGTTAAATCTAGAATTGGCTTCCTATTTCGCAACAAAGCATCCTTCACTCATGCTGCCAAACATACCCTTGTAAAACTGACCATCCTACCAATCCTCGACTTTGGCGATGTCATTTACAAAATAGCCTCCAATACCCTACTCAACAAATTGGATGCAGTCTATCACAGTGCAATCCGTTTTGTCACCAAAGCCCCATATACTACCCACCATTGCGACCTGTACGCTCTCGTTGGCTGGCCCTCGCTTCATACTCGTCGCCAAACCCACTGGCTCCATGTCATCTACAAGACCCTGCTAGGTAAAGTCCCCCCTTATCTCAGCTCGCTGGTCACCATTGCATCTCCCACCTGTAGCACACGCTCCAGCAGGTATATCTCTCTAGTCACCCCCAAAACCAATTCTTTCTTTGGCCGCCTCTCCTTCCAGTTCTCTGCTGCCAATGACTGGAACGAACTACAAAAATCTCTGAAACTGGAAACACTTATCTCCCTCACTAGCTTTAAGCATCAACTGCCAGAGCAGCTCACAGATTACTGCACCTGTACATAGCCCACCTATAATTTAGCCCAAACAACTACCTCTTTCCCTACTGTATTTAATTTATTTATTTATTTTGCTCCTTTGCACCCCATTATTTTTATTTCTACTTTGCACATTCTCCCATTGCAGATCTACCATTCCAGTGTTTTACTTGCTATATTGTATTTACTTTGCCACCATGGCCTTTTTGCCTTTACCTCCCTTATCTCACCTCATTTGCTCACATCGTATATAGACTTGTTTATACTGTATTATTGACTGTATGTTTGTTTTACTCCATGTGTAACTCTGTGTCGTTGTATGTGTCGAACTGCTTTGCTTTATCTTGGCCAGGTCGCAATTGTAAATGAGAACTTGTTCTCAACTTGCCTACCTGGTTAAATAAAGGTGAAATAAATAAATAAATAAAAATGTATTTGTACAAATATTTGAGTAGACTGACCAGACCAGTTTAAAAATCAGTATCAGTCAGAAGACAGACAGTGAGGAATCAGATTTAGATTGCATTGAGTATACAGTCCACACTATATCTATTTTGACAGTGAAGATTTTAAAAAGGCTTCAGAATAATAGTAGAGAGAATGATTTATTTCATCACATTCCCCGAGTGTCAGAAGTTTACATACACTCAATTAGTATATGATAGCATTGCCTTTAAATTGTTTAACTTTGGTCGAATGTTTCGGGAAGCCTTACACAAGCTTCCCACAATAAGATGGGTGCATTTTGGCCCATTCCTCCTGACAGAGCTGGTGTAACTGAGTCAGGTTTGTAGGCCACCTTGCTCACACACACTTTTTCAGTTCTGTCCACAAATTTTATTTTGGATTGTGGTCAGGGCTTTGTGATGGCCACTCCAATACCTTGACTTTGTTGTCCTTAAGCCAGTTTGTCACAACTTTGGAAGCAATATTCAGGTCATTACCCATTTGTGACCAATCTTTAACTTCCTGACTGATGTCTTGAGATGTTATTTCAATATATCCACATAATTTTCCCTCCTCATGATGCCAACTATTTTGTGAAGTGCACCAGTCCCTCCTGCAGCAAAGCACTCCCACAACATGATGCTGCCATGAGGCTACAACAAAACATGCTAACCTCTCACCATTACCAATAACAGAGGCCAGAACAAAAAATGCTAACATCTCACCATTACCAATAACAGAGACTACAAGAAAACATGCCAACCTCTCACCATTACCAATAACAGAGACTACAACAAAACATACTAACCTCTCACCATTACCAATAACAGAGGCTACAACAAAACATGCTAACCTCTCACCATTACCAATAACAGAGGCTACAACAAAACATGCTAACCTCTCACCATTACCATTAACAGAGACTACAACAAAACATGCTAACCTCTCACCATTACCAATAACAGAGGCTACAACAAAACATACTAACATCTCACCATTACCAATAACAGAGACTACAACAAAACATGCTAACCTCTCACCATTACCAATAACAGAGGCTATAACAAAACATGCTAACCTCTCACCATTACCAATAACAGAGGCTACAACAAAACATACTAACATCTCACCATTACCAATAACAGAGACTACAACAAAACATGCTAACCTCTCACCATTACCAATAACAGAGGCTACAACAAAACATGCTAACCTCTCACCATTACCATTAACAGAGACTACAACAAAACATACTAACCTCTCACCATTACCAATAACAGAGGCTACAACAAAACATGCTAACCTCTCACCATTACCAATAACAGAGGCTACAACAAAACATACTAACCTCTCACCATTACCAATAACAGAGGCTACAACAAAACATACTAACCTCTCACCATTACCAATAACAGAGACTACAACAAAACATACTAACCTCTCATCATTACCAATAACAGAGGCTACAACAAAACATACTAACCTCTCACCATTACCAATAACAGAGGCTACAACAAAACATGCTAACCTCTCACCATTACCAATAACAGAGGCTACAACAAAACATACTAACCTCTCACCATTACCAATAACAGAGGGGGTCTAATCTTTGTGCCTCTGAAACTTTCTCATTCATCATTATTCTCGATTCATTCATGATTATTCATGATAATGGTAACATCCACATGAATGTAGAAGTTTTCAGAAACATCTTCTATTCTATTTCAATTCTATTCTTACTGACAATACAAGTGACTCCAAAATGACAGGACATTATTCACCATTCAGTTTCTATCAGGAAAACATCTAAAACACAACCAAGACAAACTGCAAATTAATTCAACACGTTAGTAGAATCACAAGCTTGATGTAATCACTGCAGGCATGGAATATGGGACCAAACACTAAACTTATGAATACGTTAATACACTATAAGTGAATATGTCAGACTAATTACGACTTTTTCAAATGGGAGAACTACATACATAAAGTGCTTTCATATCTGATAATACTGACCTCAGAGTCTTCAGTTTACAGTGGGGATTCCCCAGTCCAGCAGAGAGCAGCTTCACTCCTGAATCCTTCAGGTCATTGTTACTCAGATCCAGCTCTCTCAGGTGTGAGGGGTTTGACTCCAGAGCTGAGACCAGAGAAGCACAGCCTTCCTCTGTGACTCGACAGCCTGACAGCCTGACAAAGAGATCATCATGACTTCACAAACACACTGTTAATTTAACACCAGTAGTTAGTGTAGAAGGACAATGGCAGATGCATTTGGTTTATTCTCCCAAACAACACATAGATTCATCTTCCGTTTCCTAGAATTGTATGGTCATAATGTTATACTAATGTGAAAATCAATGCATTTATTCAATATGTTTTTTAATGTAATATTATACACATATTATAATGCATATTTTCTCTAAACTGAATATTTCTTCCTGATGATTAGTTCTTAAATGTCATTTTATTTACTCACAGAACAGCTCTGGAGGCTTTGACCACTGGCAGCAGCCTCAGAAGACCTTCCTCTGATCTGGAGTATTTCTTCAGGTCAAACACATCCAGCTCCTTTTCTGAAGTCAGCAACACAAAGACCAGAGCTGACCACTGTGCAGGTGACAGGTTGGGTTTTGAGAGACTTCCTGAGCTCAGGTATCTTTGGATCTCCTCCACTAGAGAATGGTCATTCAGTTCATTCAGACAGTGGAACAGATTGATGCACCTCTCTTGAGAGGGATTCTCCCTGATCTTCTCCTTGATGTACTCAACTGTTTCTTCATGGCTCTGTGAGCTGCTTCTTGTCTTTGTCAGTAGACCTCGTAAGTGCTTCTGATTGGACTCCAGTGAGAGGCCCAGAAGGAAGCGGAGGAAAAGGTCCAGGTTTCCTGTCTCACTTTGTAAGGCTTTATCCACAGCACTCTTGTAGAAAGCAACTTTACGCCTTTGTCTGATGCTCACAGAAAGGTTCCTGGACGTTGATTGAGGTTTGGCCATTACATTCTCATTGTTGTTGATGAATGAGAAGAACACATATACAGCAGCCAGAAACTCCTGAATGCTCAGATGAACAAAGCAGTATACCTTGTCCTGGTACAGCACACATTCCTCTTTAAAGAGCTGTGTGCACAATCCTGAGTACACTGAGGCTTCATTGACATTAATGCCAGACTCTTTCAGGTCTTCTTCATAGAAAATCAGATTGCCTTTCACAAGCTGTTGAAAAGCCAGTTTTCCCAGTGACAGAATGCTCTCTTTATTCCAGTGTGGACCTGTCTCTTCTTTCCCAAGATACTTTTCATTCTTCTGTTTGGTATGAAACTCCACAAGGTGTGTGTACATCTCAGTCAGAGTCTTGGGCATCTCTTCTCTCTTATGTTTCAGCATGTGTTCAAGGACTGTTGCAGAAATCCAACAGAAGACTGGAATGTGGCACATGATGTGGAGGCTCCTTGATGTCTTTATGTGTGAGATGATTCTGCTGGCCAGGTCCTCATCACTGAATCTCTTCCTGAAGTACTCCTCCTTCTGTGGGTCATTGAACCCTCGTACCTCTGTCACCTGGTCAACACACCCTGAAGGGATCTTATTGGCTGCTGCAGGTCGGGTAGTTATCCAGAGGAGAGCAGAGGGAAGGAGATTTCCCTTGATGAGATTTGTCAGCAGAACATCCACTGAGGTTGACTCTGTGACGTCCCAACAGATCTTGTTCTTCTGGAAGTCTAGGGGCAGTCGGCACTCATCCAGACCATCAAAGATGAACAGAACTTTGTACTTGTTGTAGATGGAGATTCCTGATTGTTTGGTTTCCATTGAGAAGTGATTGAGAAGTTCAATAAAAGTGTGTTTGTCCTCTTTCATCAAATTCAGCTCCCGAAAAGGGAATGAAAATACAAATTGGACATCCTGATTTGCTTTTCCTTCAGCCCAGTCCAGAATGAACTTCTGCACAGAGACTGTTTTTCCAATGCCAGCAACTCCCTTTGTCAGCACAGTTCTGATAGGTTTGTCTTGTCCAGTTAAGGGTTTGAAGATGTCGTTACATTTGATTGCAGTCTCTGGTCTTGCTTGTTTCCTGGTTGTTGTCTCAATCTGTCTCAGCTCATGTTCATTATTGACCTCTCCTGTTCCACCCTCTGTGATGTAGAGCTCTGTGTAGATCTTATTGAGAAGTGTTGGGTTTCCTTGTTTAGCGATCCCCTCAAATACACATTGAAACTTCTTCTTTAGATTAGATTTGAGTTCACGTTGGCAAATCACAGCAAGCTCATCTGAATGAAGAAATAACACAGAGGATATTAATATTACATCTGTTTTAATGTCTACAGTTTTGTAGGACTGTTATAAAGTTTTACATTATAATAATTTATTCTCTTAACTGACTGTATAAATGTTTAAATGTTTTCATAATGCATTACAGGCTGGTGTGACTGATTATATTATTATTGGTATTATTGATGGTATTATTAATGTTGTCTCTCTCTCTCTCTAAATGAATCACCACAACACATCCCTGCTGCTACTTGATGAGGTCACTAGGTGTTGTGTTAAGGCTGCTACAATATCATTGGGTAACACAGCTACTTTAGCTGTACTTTATCTACAGCTTTTAAATGTTATTAAATAGCATTCAACATGAGGCAGACAGATCTTACATTTCTCCAGTGTGTCAGCAAGCTCCTTCTGGTTCATTTTCCTCAGGATGTGCAGTGTGATCTTCAGAGCCCCCTCTCTGGCACTGCTCTCCTGCTTCTCATCTTCAGCACCCACCACTTCCTTATCCTGCTTCTGACTCTCAAAGCCTTCTGGGAGTTCTGGACTAAGAATCCTCTTGAACATCTTCAGCTCGTTCTTCACAAATGTCATAATTTTCTCTTCAAGCAACTGAAATAAATAAAGTAAATAAGTTAAGCAAGAGAATAAATGCTTTCTCATTAACACATTAATGAATGATTGACAGATCAACTTTTCTTGAGGTAAACAAAACAAATGTCCATAAAAGGACCACATACACTGAATATGGAGGCCAGGTCTGTTTGATGACTCTGGGAAGACTGACCACTGAGAATCTCTGACTCTGATCTCTCCTGTTGGTTTCTGTGGACAAAACATGAGATTACATCTCCTCATCCAGGGAGTACACACACACACACACAAACAAATACAACAACAATAAATGGGAAAATGGGAGAGGAGAAATGACTAGAGACAGTGTTGTTTAACTCACTGACCATGACCCATGAGTTCTTCTTACCTTTGTTCAGTAGAAAAGTCTCCCTCTCTAAACGTTATAGGTGTACGCATAGACTTATCACTCTTCATGGACACACAGCTGGGAACAGGGGAGGCTGGTCTCTCCTGCTTGATTGGACTTCAACACAACAGAGACAAACATTACATCTCATCTACTCTGAGCTCAGATGGGGAAACATAAGAAAAGTTTCACAAATAGAACTGACTTCCAGACGTTAGTTAACGCGCGCGAGCAGTGTGTCATTTTTAATGACGAAATTAATTTAGCGTCGCGAGCGTTGTAGTCAGTCTGTCAGCCCCGCTAAAAGGCTGGTGTCGTTACTCTGCCTTCTCCGGGGGATGTTGAGGTAAATTTACTAACCGGGAGGGTTGAATGATGTAATTTATTAGAGGGCTGGAAGACGCACTCTCGAGGTTGTTTACTCACAATATCAGATATTAAGATGATTTTTATAATGAATGTATACTGAGGTTGAGGTTCTGACTAGTGATTATTTACCCGGGGTTCAATACCTGCTATTGAGGCGCCCTGAAAATAATATTCAAAAGTTCGGTCCTTGGACTCAGACGGTTTAAACACTAAAGTTACCGTCCATCTAGTGAAGAGAGGAGAACCGGACAGAGGTAGCCAGCATCCGTCAACGAGAGAGGGAGAAGCCTCACCGGGATTTAACAGGTGGAAGAAACAACCGGGGAGCTCCATCGGTCCACAAGAAATGCAGACAGCCGGTGATGATGTAGTGGTAGCTATGGTAACTAGGATGCTGCCGGTAGAGTAACTAGCTAGTTTACCGAGCTGTACCGACTAGCTAGGATAACTAGGATGCTGCTGGTAGAGTAGCTAGCTAGATTACCGAGCTGTACCGACTAGCTAGGATAACTAGGATGCTGCTGGTATAGTAGCTAGCTAGCTTACCGAGCTGTACCGACTAGCTAGGATAACTAGGATGCTGCTGGTAGAGTAGCTAGCTAGCTTACCGAGCTGTACCGACTAGCTAGGATAACTAGGATGCTGCTGGTAGAGTAGCTAGCTAGCTTACCGAGCTGTACCGCCTAGCTAGGATAACTAGGATGCTGCTGGTAGAGTAGCTAGCTAGATTACCGAGCTGTACCGACTAGCTAGGATAACTAAGATGCTGCTGGTATAGTAGCTAGCTAGTTTACCGAGCTGTACCGACTAGCTAGGATAACTAAGATCAGGGGTGTCAAAGTCAAATGGACGGAGGGCCAAATAAAAAAATCAGCTACAAGACGAGGGCCGGACTGTTCGAATGTTCATTGAAACATTTTTAAATGACGCATATAGTCTAGTGAACCTAATTGAACCTACTGAAAACCTAACAAATATATTACAATATGATCAGATAAATAAAGCAATATTTTCTTATGGCTCTGTCAGTAATCTTTAATTTTCAACAGACACAAAAGACAAATTTCCTTTATATAAATATCCCCATAACATGAACATTAAATGAAAGAAACCGGTATTCAAGGCACCATCAGTAGACTATATTTTCTATTTTAGCAAAAGTGGGCTAAATTTACTTCAAAGAAAAAACAATAATAGCAATTTTCTATCATCCACTCAACTGAAATATTTTTAAAATATAATTGGATTGAAATACAAAAAAATAAAGTGCAAAAATCTATTAATCAAAAACAACACTTTGTTTAAGGAGAAGTAACATGCAGTGAAAACAAATATTACATTTTAACTTTTAAACTTGAACTGAGTAAAAACTCTAAATATGTGATTGCACAGTAATGTTCACTTGTTTGAGGTTGAGGGTGATACTTGGTGGTGTCCCATCTTTTCCACAAGTTCATCAATGTTCGGGGTAAAGCTCTGAGCTGAAGAAATCCTCAGAATTGAGTGGAGGTGTTCAGCAGTAAGTCGACTTCTGTGTGATGTTTTGTTCAGGTTCATCAAAGAAAACAGTTGTTCACACAGGTATGTGCTGCCAAACATAGACAACGTTTGAGCAGCCTGGATGCGCAGCTGGGGCATTGTGCCGGGGAGGAAACGGGCGAACTCCGCAGCACCCACTGCCGCATATTTTGCCCTCAGTGCATCATTGCATTGGAGGTCAATCAACTCCATTTGGAGGTTTGGTGGTGAGCTTTCCACGTCAACAGCAAATGGGTTACCGAGCAGTTCCAACCTGCTTTTTTGTGCTTCAAAGTCAGCAAATCGGCGTCGAAAGTCAGCGGCAAGCATACCTATTTTATCAGCCAACTGTGTGCTCGGGAACGCACTGGTAGAGAGCTTCTCTTTCATGGTCTGGCAGCTGGGAAAGTGGCTCAAATTTTCTTTCCGCATCTGCGTCTCCCACAGAGTCAGTTTGGTTTTAAATGCCTTCACTGTACTGTACATATCAGAGATGACACGATCCCGACCCTGCAGCTGCAAGTTTATTGCATTCAGATGACTCGTAATGTCACACAGAAAAGCCATTTCACACAGAAACATTTCGTCTCGGAGTTGTGTTGTGTCTTTCCCTTTGCTGTCCAAGAACAGACAAATCTCCTCACGAAGCTCGAAACATCTTTGAAGCACCTTTCCCTGGCTTAGCCATCGCACCTCTGTGTGATAAGGCAAATCACCATGCTCCGTTTCTAACTCCGTCAGAAATGCCTTGAACTGGCGGTGATTCAAACCTTTGGCTCTGATAAAGTTAACTGTGCGCGTGATGATGCTCATTACATGCTCCATTTTCAAGGCTTTACCGCACAACGCTTCCTGGTGTATGATACAATGATAAGCTGTCAGCTCACCTGTCGCGTTTTCCTCTTGCATCTTTTCCCGTATCTTCGCCACCAGTCCGCTCCTGTGTCCACACATCGCAGGTGCTCCGTCGGTTGTCAAACCCACGAGTTTTTCCCAAGGCAGCTCCATCTCATTTACACATCTTGACACCTCTTCATACAAATCATGCCCCGTAGTTGTGCCATGCATAGGACGTAAAGCCAAAAACTCCTCTGTCACGCTTAGGTTGGAGTCCACTCCGCGGATGAAAATTGACAACTGGGCAATGTCAGAAATGTCGGTGCTCTCATCCACAGCCAAGGAATATGCAATAAAATCTTTTCCCTTTTTCACAAGCTGCTCTTTTAGATTGATGGACAACTGGTCTACTCTCTCGGCAATGGTGTTTCTGCTCAGACTCACATTTAAAAAGAGTTGCCTTTTTTCTGGGCAAACTTCGTCACAAACTTTAATCATGCAGTTTTTGATGAAATCCCCCTCCGTAAATGGCCGGGCTGATTTAGCGATCTCTTCTGCCAAAATAAAACTGGCCTTGACAGCAGCCTGGCCTTGTGATTTGGCTTTTTTGAACAGAGCCTGTCGAGATTTGAGGCCTCGTTTTAATTCCTCTGCCTTTTGTAGCCTTTGTTCCATGTCCATATTCTTGTTTTTGTCCGCGTGTTTCGTTTCATAATGTCGTCTCAGATTATACTCTTTCAGTACCGCCACACTTTCTCCACACAGAAGACACACAGGTTTTCCAGCTACCTTCGTGAACATATACTCCGACTCCCACCTTGTTTGAAACCCCCGGTTCTCAGTATCCACCTTCCGTTTTGCCATTTTTGATGGGTATCTGAAAGTTAATTTTACTGTGATGCTGACGACTGCTGTGCCAATAAATATTGAAATGAAGCAGCCTACTGCTCGGTGCGTCACCTTTGCATTGTGGGAAATGTAGTATTGGTGCGTGTAAAAGATCTGCGGGCTGCCGGCTTGCTGCGGGCCGGTTCTAATAATAAATCAAGATCATCCCAGGGGCCGTAAAAAACCTTCTTGCGGGCCGGATGTGGCCCGCGGGCCTTGACTCTGACATATGTGACTAAGATGCTGCTGGTATAGTAGCTAGCTAGCTTACCGAGCTGTACCGACTAGCTAGGATAACTAGGATGCTGCTGGTATAGTAGCTAGCTAGCTTACCGAGCTGTACCGACTAGCTAGGATAACTAGGATGCTGCTGGTAGAGTAGCTAGCTAGCTTACCGAGCTGTACCGACTAGCTAGGATAACTAGGATGCTGCTGGTAGAGTAGCTAGCTAGCTTACCGAGCTGTACCGAGTAGCTTGGTTAGTCAGCAGGTCGTTCGTCTGTCCCTCGTCTCGATGATGGTGATGAATCCGGTGAACCACAAATTGAAACAAGGATAGAGAATGAAAAGGATCTGGCTACACTCATACTGTCCCTGACCGTAAAGAAAAAAGCTAATTGAACAGTAAACTTCGGTGTCTCAACACTGTAACAAACTCCGTCGTTATTCCCCAAGATCACCTCAGTCCACTCTGCGCGTAACCGGCTTGGCGCCACACCGAACGGGGACGCGGACAGTTCTGTACGGGGACGCGGACAGTTCCAGAACGCGGACATGAGAAGTGCAACACAATCAACTGAACCCAGTCTTTACAGTGGGTTACATTAGTAATATTCATTTTTTATTATTATGTAAAACAAACATTCTACGTTTTTTTTTATAACAATATGTTGAGATCTGGGTCCATATCGCCAAAGTGTCTCAGAGGAGAAAATTGGTCGTATAAGTGCTGAGAATAAAGACATTTTACACTTATGGGTATAAATTAAAGCTATTTATGAAGCCTCTAGTCCCACCTAGTCGGCAGATATTTAGGACACCTGGTGAGCTGTCCTAAGTAGTTAAGAGTTAACAGCAGGTGTCCTAAGTAGTTAAGAGTTAACAGCAGGTGTCTTGATAATACTATAGAATAATGCAATGAGTCAGTGGTTCCTGCACCACATGTAATTACTTTGAGTAGTTAAAATAATGTTTTGATATTTGATATGATCAATACATGAATAATATATGTCTTGTGCTTTTGGCAATGATTTATGTGTAATAATTTTGTATAACAAGTGATACCATGTATGTCTGCATAGCATTTTGTCTTCATTTTGGCAGATTAACTCATGCTTATTCCCCAAGATTAACTCAGGTTTTCACCCAGTGGCTAAGGAGTTGGAGCTGTGGCCTAAAGGTGGCTGGTTCGAATCCAGGTGGAAAATGTACTCTAACCTGCTCCACCTTTCCCAGGCCAATTGCTGGACTTTCACATAGAAGTTACTTGGTCACCCAGTTCAAACCACATTTGAAAAATAAAACATGTGGCTTGTTGATCAAGTGTTCTGCCTTACAATAATAAATATAATAAAATAACAAAACAAAAACACTAAAATGCTGAGACAGGTTTAGATGAACAAAATAATCTAAATGCTATTTAGTACCATAATGGTATTTACTAACATAATATTATTACTAAAACAGTTTCTAAAATAATTAGGGTTAAGGTTAATGCTAAATAGGTGATACGTAGGGTTAGATGCTGATGTAAAAAGGGCTTTATAAATACATTTGATTGATTGTTATTTTCAGGGTTTTTAAGGTAAAAAACAGTATGGGTTTATAGGTCTCTTTCTCCTCCCTGTGGCCTTCTGTAGGGACTAAATAACTAATTCACGACACCTGCTAGGCTCATAATCTGAGGTAGCAACTGCTTCAGATCTACAAATCAATGAGCTAGATTTATTAATTTGTTTTCTAACTCAGTGAAACTGCGCAGCTTTCAATCAATCCGATGCCTACGAACGAACATTTCGATGCATTTCAAATTACCCAGCAGCCATTAGAAACAACAAGTAGTCAAAAAAAAAGTGTTTTTTCTTAATGAAAAAATGTCTTCTGGCTGTCTAAATTGGCCACATATTGAAAAGGAGGACAGGGACATACGTTTTAGTTAGGTGGTATACCTTTTTCTGAAAACAAATATGGTAAACCATGACCAGAAAAGGTTTAACGTTTAGCACTGTGGGTCACCACAAGGTTTATCCAGGTGAACGGTGATCACGGCCACCAAGTAGCTGTAACCCTGTTAGTAATAAGGAACCTGAAGTCAGCGTTCAAGCTTACACTACCTGACCTCCTATAAAGGGTTCTATATATATTATATATACACTGTATACTCAGACACTACCTGACCTCCTATAAAGGGTTCTATATATAGTCTATATATACTGTATACTCAGACACTTCCTAACTTCCTATAAAGGGTTCTATATATATTCTATATATACTGTATACTCAGACACTTCCTAACCTCCTATAAAGGGTTCTATATATATTCTATATATACTGTATACTCAGACACTTCCTAACCTCCTATAAAGGGTTCTATATATACTGTATACTCAGACACTTCCTGACCTCCTATAAAGGGTTCTATATATATTCTATATATACTGTATACTCAGACACTTCCTAACCTCCTATAAAGGGTTATATATATAGTCTATATATACTGTATACTCAGACACTTCCTAACCTCCTATAAAGGGTTCTATATATATTATATATACACTGTATACTCAGACACTACCTGACCTCCTATAAAGGGTTCTATATATATATTCTATATATACTGTATACTCAGACACTTCCTAACCTCCTATAAAGGGTTCTATATATATTCTATATATACTGTATACTCAGACACTTCCTAACCTCCTATAAAGGGTTCTATATATATTCTATATATACTGTATACTCAGACACTTCCTAACCTCCTATAAAGGGTTCTATATATATTCTATATATACTGTATACTCAGACACTTCCTAACCTCCTATAAAGGGTTCTATATATATTCTATATATACTGTATACTCAGACACTACCTGACCTCCTATAAAGGGTTCTATATATATATTCTATATATACTGTATACTCAGACACTTCCTAACCTCCTATAAAGGGTTCTATATATATTCTATATATACTGTATACTCAGACACTTCCTAACCTCCTATAAAGGGTTCTATATATACTGTATACTCAGACACTTCCTGACCTCCTATAAAGGGTTCTATATATATTCTATATATACTGTATACTCAGACACTTCCTAACCTCCTATAAAGGGTTCTATATATATTCTATATATACTGTATACTCAGACACTTCCTAACCTCCTATAAAGGGTTCTATATATACTGTATACTCAGACACTTCCTGACCTCCTATAAAGGGTTCTATATATATTCTATATATACTGTATACTCAGACACTTCCTAACCTCCTATAAAGGGTTATATATATAGTCTATATATACTGTATACTCAGACACTTCCTAACCTCCTATAAAGGGTTCTATATATATTATATATACACTGTATACTCAGACACTACCTGACCTCCTATAAAGGGTTCTATATATATATTCTATATATACTGTATACTCAGACACTTCCTAACCTCCTATAAAGGGTTCTATATATATTCTATATATACTGTATACTCAGACACTTCCTAACCTCCTATAAAGGGTTCTATATATATTCTATATATACTGTATACTCAGACACTTCCTAACCTCCTATAAAGGGTTATATATATAGTCTATATATACTGTATACTCAGACACTTCCTAACCTCCTATAAAGGGTTCTATATATATTATATATACACTGTATACTCAGACACTACCTGACCTCCTATAAAGGGTTCTATATATATATTCTATATATACTGTATACTCAGACACTTCCTAACCTCCTATAAAGGGTTCTATATATATTCTATATATACTGTATACTCAGACACTTCCTAACCTCCTATAAAGGGTTCTATATATATTCTATATATACTGTATACTCAGACACTTCCTAACCTCCTATAAAGGGTTCTATATATATTCTATATATACTGTATACTCAGACACTTCCTAACCTCCTATAAAGGGTTCTATATAGAACTTTAGTGGTTCTGTATATGTAGGAAGATAGAACCCTTTTTGGTTTCAACAGGAGTGAAGAGTGTGTTGATATAACGGATATATTGTCAGAATTCAGCTTGTAACAATGATCAGAATAAAAACTATAAAGTTATGCCTGCCAACATATTAGATAATAATCAAGAGGCTAAATGATTGTGTCATGCTAACATTTTATAGAGGTGTGTGCGTGTGCGTGTGTGTGTGTGTGTGTGTGTGTGTGCTGGTGAGACAACCACATATCACAGTCTAATATACAGGATACAAACATTCCATTCCAGCTAAATAGCGTTTTGCAAAACAAAAATTCATACACAAAAAACTATGAATTAAAATCTTAGAACAACAATATTTTCCAGACAAGGTTCCCCTGAGCAATACTGTCTGATAAATAACAAATGTGTAAAAATGGTGGAAACACATTTTAGAAACAAACAACAGTTTAATCTCACCTCTTAGCTTTGGTGTCATGTTCCCCAGAGAGTCTCATTTTAGAGGCAGGGCCCCCCTCCTCTCTCTCCCCAGAGAGTCTCATTTTAGAGGCAGGGCCCCCCTCCTCTCTCTCCCCAGAGAGACTCATTTTAGAGGCAGGGCCCCCTTCCTTTCTCTCCCCAGAGAGTCTCATTTTAGAGGCAGGGCCCCCCTCCTTTCTCGCTCCAGAGAGACTCATTTTAGAGCACTGACCCCTAAACAGAGATCCAACATGTTGGTTGTGGTTAACACAGTGACAACTAAACAGAGATCCAACATGTTGGTTGTGGTTAACACAGTGACAACTAAACAGAGATCCAACATGTTGGTTGTGGTTAACACAGTGACAACTAAACAGAGATCCAACATGTTGGTTGTGGTTAACACAGTGACAACTAAACAGAGATCCAACATGTTGGTTGTGGTTAACACAGTGACAACTAAACAGAGATCCAACATGTTGGTTGTGGTTAACACAGTGACAACTAAACAGAGATCCAACATGTTGGTTGTGGTTAACACAGTGACAACTAAACAGAGATCCAGCATGTTGGTTGTGATTAACACAGTAATTCTTGAAGGTCAGATGTTCTCTTTTATTAATTATCTCTTAGAAAACAAACATTTACTACCAGACATAGAAACAGTCAGGTGATTTAATGCATCACATGAATATGTAGTCCTGATTTATATTTTTCACCTTTTGTCCATAATAATAATAACATAATATAATAATAACAATATAATATATAATTATATTAATAATAATGTCTCACTTTCTCTTTTAATAATTTCTCTCATTCTAGTGTGTTGCTTTGTTCAACAGGTATGATATTATGATGCTGTTACTGAATTCAGTTCATAATATTAATGTTAAGAAAAGTCTGTTCAGTGGTTTCATACCAAATTACACAGGAAGCAGGAGCTCATTGGAATTTAGAAAATAACAAATGTTCTGATATTCTGAAAGACGATTTACAATTTATACATAAAACATACACAAATTGTAAAATAACCGCGATATAGGAATATATGAACAACATGTTATAATGTGACTTGACTACACCCAGTTAGCTATATGAACAACATGTTATAATGTGACTTGACTACACCCAGTTAGCTATATGAACAACATGTTTTAATGTGACTTGACTACACCCAGTTAGCTATATGAACAACATGTTATAATGTGACTTGACTACACCCAGTTAGCTATATGAACAACATGTTATAATGTGACTTGACTACACCCAGTTAGCTATATGAACAACATGTTATAATGTGACTTGACTACACCCAGTTAGCTATATGAACAACATGTTATAATGTGACTTGACTACACCCAGTTAGCTATATGAACAACATGTTATAATGTGACTTGACTACACCCAGTTAGCTATATGAACAACATGTTATAATGTGACTTGACTACACCCAGTTAGCTATATGAACAACATGTTATAATGTGACTTGACTACACCCAGTTAGCTATATGAACAACATGTTATAATGTAACTTGACTACACCCAGTTAGCTATATGAACAACATGTTATAATGTGACTTGACTACACCCAGTTAGCTATATGAACAACATGTTATAATGTGACTTGACTACACCCAGTTAGCTATATGAACAACATGTTATAATGTGACTTGACTACACCCAGTTAGCTATATGAACAACATGTTATAATGTGACTTGACTACACCCAGTTAGCTATATGAACAACATGTTATAATGTGACTTGACTCCACCCAGTTAGCTATATGAACAACATGTTATAATGTGACTTGACTACACCCAGTTAGCTATATGAACAACATGTTATAATGTGACTTGACTACACCCAGTTAGCTATATGAACAACATGTTATAATGTGACTTGACTACACCCAGTTAGCTATATGAACAACATGTTATAATGTGACTTGACTACACCCAGTTAGCGCCATTTTGTATGATTGAACTGTCACGTAGCTGTCCCAGGTGAAATGGACTGTTACATCTGAGTGTTTTACTGTCATTCACTATACTAAAATAACACCAGACATTTAATGTATCTACTGTTAGGAGTGTTATACTGTCATTCACTATACTAACATTACACCATACATTTAATGTATCTACTGTTAGGAGTGTTATACTGTCATTCACTATACTAACATTACACCATACATTTAATGTATCTACTGTTAGGAGTGTTATACTGTCATTCACTATACTAACATTACACCATACATTTAATGTATCTACTGTTAGGAGTGTTATACTGTCATTCACTATACTAACATTACACCATACATTTAATGTATCTACTGTTAGGAGTGTTATACTGTCATTCACTATACTAACATTACACCATACATTTAATGTATCTACTGTTAGGAGTGTTATACTGTCATTCACTATACTAACATTACACCATACATTTAATGTATCTACTGTTAGGAGTGTTATACTGTCATTCACTATACTAAAATAACACCAGACATTTAATGTATCTACTGTTAGGAGTGTTATACTGTCATTCACTATACTAACATTACACCATACATTTAATGTATCTACTGTTAGGAGTGTTATACTGTCATTCACTATACTAACATTACACCATACATTTAATGTATCTACTGTTAGGAGTGTTATACTGTCATTCACTATACTAAAATAACACCAGACATTTAATGTCTCTACACACTTTACAATAATCCCTGGGAAGAGTCTTACCTTGTAGCCTGAATTCACAACCAGAACATGTCAAGTCATTGAGATATTTTCCGTTGTGTTGAGAGAGAACCTTCCTGATGACAAGTGTCTCTGTATCTATATTCTAGGTACAGTTGATCTCTGGATGTAATAATATCTGGTCAAAGTCTAGAGACACAACACCATAGTATATCATAACCATAACAACAGTTGGCCAGTAAAGGCCATGGAATACTATAAAACAGGGTTCGTCAACTAGGTTTGGCTTCGGGACAATTGTTTTCTGAGTTAAAGTCAGTGGGCCAGAACATAATTAGCATATAATATTATCACAATTAATAGGCTGAGTTAATGAATAGGCTAAATTAATGAATAGGCTGAGTTAATGAATAGACTGAATTAATGAACAGGCTGAATTAATGAACAGGCTGAATTAATGAGCAGGCTTAATTAATGAGCAGGCTGAATTAATGAACAGGCTGAATTAATGAACAGGCTGAATTAATGAACAGGCTGAATTAATGAACAGGCTGAATTAATGAATAGGCTGAATTAATGACTAGGCTGAATTAATGAATTGGCTACACTACAAATTTAACAACATGTTTAACACATGTGATTAGTACATAATACATTCAGTGACAATAAAATAATTTAGATCTGATTAAGTTCATAAAATCACCAGTATCTCGGTATTATGAATCTTAGCATGATACTTTCAAAGTGTCCTTCCCGCCCCAGACAGAGACCTTCCCGCCCCCAGACAGAGGCCTTCCTGCCCCAGACAGAGACCTTCCTGCCACAGACAGAGGCCTTCCTGCCCCAGACAGAGGCCTTCCTGCCCCAGACAGAGGCCTTTCCGCCCCAGACAGTGTCCTTCCCGCCCCCAGACAGTGTCCTTCCTGCCCCAGAGAGAGAGACCTTCCTGCCACAGACAGAGGCCTTCCTGCCCCAGAGAGAGACCTTCCTGCCCCAGACAGAGGCCTTCCCACCCCAGACAGAGGCATTTCTGCCCCAGACAGTGTCCTTCCCGCCCCCAGACAGTGTCCTTCCCGCCCCCAGACAGTGTCCTTCCTGCCCCAGACAGAGGCCTTCCCGCCCCAGCAGAAACATGTAATCATTAACTACAAGCTACAAACACGACAGTAGAATCCTCCTTCGTGGCCTGACCCAACAACAGAAGGTCACAAGTGCCTTCCTAAAAGCATCATGGGTACTAACCAAACACAACATGCCCTTCACAGACGAGGAGCTATTCAAAAAGTGCATGGTTACAGTTTTGGAGTAATTGGCCACAGACAAGTCTATGGATAGCATAATTGCGTCTGTCAAACAGGTGCCCCTTGTCTGCTTCAACAACCGGACACCGTGTCCATGCTCTGAAGGATGACGTGCATAGGATTGTTCTGGAAGGGCTCAGTCAGGCTGAGCATTTTCCCCTGGCTATTGATGAGAGAACTGTTGTTCCCCTGGCTATTGATGAGAGAACTGTTGTTCCCCTGGCTATTGATGAGAGAACTGTTGTTCCCCTGGCTATTGCTGAGAGAACTGTTGTTCTTCTGGCTATTGATGAGATAACTGTTGTTTCCCTGGCTATTGATGAGAGAACTGTTGTTCTCCTGGCTATTGATGAGAGAACTGTTGTTCTTCTGGCTATTGATGAGATAACTGTTGTTTCCCTGGCTATTGATGAGAGAACTGTTGTTCTCCTGGCTATTGATGAGAGAACTGTTGTTCTCCTGGCTATTGATAAGAGAACTGTTGTGCCCCTGGCTATTGATGAGAGAACTGTTGTTTCCCTGGATATTGATAAGAGAACTGTTGTTCCCCTGGCTATTGATGAGATAACTGTTGTTCCCCTGGCTAGTGATGAGAGAACTGTTGTTCCCCTGGCTATTGATGAGAGAACTGTTGTTCCCCTGGCTATTGATGAGAGAACTGTTGTGCCCCTGGCTATTGATGAGAGAACTGTTGCATTTGTTACATACATTAAAACAATCCCACGTTATAAATTAAAATGTAGCTGTGATTCAAACGAAAGAACGATGGAGCAACAAGAATTGATTAATCAGAAAATTCAGAAAGAATCCCAGCTGAGACACAGGCCATAGAAATGTAAAGGTCATTTCAGACTAAGCCGACATATGCAGTGTTTACTGTGAATGCAGTCTCCGTGAAGGAGGAACATCTCCTTTAAATGTCAACAACTTGTAGGCCTATGTCTGCTGTATATGAATATGTGTAGCCTGGCCTATATGATGAGTAACGTTATATTCAACCAGCCCATGTAGTGTTTCAGGCGTTCAGACAGTGAAAACTGATGCGTTTTAAGCTCTCGCCCAAAGCCTGTTGTCTTGGCATGTGGACATAAACTTTCTGATCAATCAAATATGTTCTTATTCTACTCATTACAAGTCTCTAGTAGCACAATCAAGCTGTTTCCCCAGTTTACTGAGGAGTATATTCAACCCCAGCTAAAATACTACAGACCAATTTATTAAATAAAGTCCACCACTGTCAGAGTCCTCAACTGTAGTGAGAAAATTGTGTCATAGGTTTAATCTGTTACTCCATCAATATCACCATCGTTGTTGTAGTCATCACCCTAAGCCTCATTCATCTATTCCTCCATCAATATCACCATCGTTGTTGTTGTCATCACCCTCAGCCTCATTCATCTATTCCTCCATCAATATCACCATCGTTGTTGTTGTCATCACCCTCAGCCTCATTCATCTATTCCTCCATCAATATCACCATCGTTGTTGTTGTCATCACCCTCAGCCTCATTCATCTATTCCTCCATCAATATCACCATCGTTGTTGTAGTCATCACCCTCAGCCTCATTCATCTATTCCTCCATCAATATCACCATCGTTGTTGTAGTCATCACCCTCAGCCTCATTCATCTATTCCTCCATCAATATCACCATCGTTGTTGTAGTCATCACCCTCAGCCTCCTTCATCTATTCCTCCATCAATATCACCATTGTTGTTGTAGTCATCACCCTCAGCCTCCTTCATCTATTCCTCCATCAATATCACCATTGTTGTTGTAGTCATCACCCTCAGCCTCATTCATCTATTCCTCCATCAATATCACCATCGTTGTTGTAGTCATCACCCTCAGCCTCCTTCATCTATTCCTCCATCAATATCACCATCGTTGTTGTAGTCATCACCCTCAGCCTCATTCATCTATTCCTCCATCAATATCACCATCGTTGTTGTAGTCATCACCCTCAGCCTCATTCATCTATTCCTCCATCAATATCACCATTGTTGTTGTAGTCATCACCCTCAGCCTCCTTCATCTATTCTTCCATCGATATCACCATCGTTGTTGTAGTCATCACCCTCAGCCTCATTCATCTATTCCTCCATCAATATCACCATCGTTGTTGTAGTCATCACCCTCAGCCTCCTTCATCTATTCCTCCATCAATATCACCATCGTTGTTGTAGTCATCACCCTCAGCCTCATTCATCTATTCCTCCATCAATATCACCATCGTTGTTGTAGTCATCACCCTCAGCCTCATTCATCTATTCCTCCATCAATATCACCATTGTTGTTGTAGTCATCACCCTCAGCCTCATTCATCTATTCCTCCATCAATATCACCATTGTTGTTGTAGTCATCACCCTCAGCCTCATTCATCTATTCCTCCATCAATATCACCATCGTTGTTGTAGTCATCACCCTCAGCCTCATTCATCTATTCCTCCATCAATATCACCATTGTTGTTGTAGTCATCACCCTCATCCTCATTCATCTATTCCTCCATCAATAGCACCATCGTTGTTGTAGTCATCACCCTCAGCCTCATTCATCTATTCCTCCATCAATATCACCATCGTTGTTGTAGTCATCACCCTCAGCCTCATTCATCTATTCCTCCATCAATATCACCATCGTTGTTGTAGTCATCACCCTCAGCCTCATTCATCTATTCCTCCATCAATATCACCATCGTTGTTGTAGTCATCACCCTCAGCCTCATTCATCTATTCCTCCATCAATATCACCATTGTTGTTGTAGTCATCACCCTCAGCCTCATTCATCTATTCCTCCATCAATATCACCATCGTTGTTGTAGTCATCACCCTCAGCCTCATTCATCTATTCCTCCATCAATATCACCATCGTTGTTATAGTCATCACCCTCAGCCTCCTTCATCTATTCCTCCATCAATATCACCATCGTTGTTGTAGTCATCACCCTCAGCCTCATTCATCTATTCCTCCATCAATATCACCATCGTTGTTGTAGTCATCACCCTCATCCTCATTCATCTATTCCTCCATCAATATCACCATCGTTGTTGTAGTCATCACCCTCAGCCTCATTCATCTATTCCTCCATCAATATCACCATCGTTGTTGTAGTCATCACCCTCAGTCTCATTCATCTATTCCTCCATCAATGTCACCATCGTTGTTGTAGTCATCACCCTCAGCCTCATTCATCTATTCCTCCATCAATATCACCATCGTTGTTGTAGTCATCACCCTCAGCCTCATTCATCTATTCCTCCATCAATATCACCATCGTTGTTGTAGTCATCACCCTCAGCCTCATTCATCTATTCCTCCATCAATATCACCATCGTTGTTGTAGTCATCACCCTCAGCCTCATTCATCTATTCCTCCATCAATATCACCATCGTTGTTGTAGTCATCACCCTCAGCCTCATTCATCTATTCCTCCATCAATATCACCATTGTTGTTGTAGTCATCACCCTCAGCCTCATTCATCTATTCCTCCATCAATATCACCATCGTTGTTGTAGTCATCACCCTCAGCCTCCTTCATCTATTCCTCCATCAATATCACCATCGTTGTTGTAGTCATCACCCTCAGCCTCCTTCATCTATTCCTCCATCAATATCACCATTGTTGTTGTAGTCATCACCCTCAGCCTCATTCATCTATTCCTCCATCAATATCACCATCGTTGTTGTAGTCATCACCCTCAGCCTCATTCATCTATTCCTCCATCAATATCACCATCGTTGTTGTAGTCATCACCCTCAGCCTCATTCATCTATTCCTCCATCAATATCACCATCGTTGTTGTAGTCATCACCCTCAGCCTCATTCATCTATTCCTCCATCAACATCACCATCGTTGTTGTAGTCATCACCCTCAGCCTCATTCATCTATTCCTCCATCAATATCACCATTGTTGTTGTCGTCGACATCATAATAGTCATTATCCACTTCCTGGATGTCCTCCACATCATAGTTTCTGTCCTCAATAAACCCCCATCTGAACAATTCAAATTGTCCTTCTGCCTGCTGGAGCTCATCAAGCTTTCCAGCAAGGACAGCGCTTGCCCCAAGACAAAATCCATATTGCTCTGTGTAATGTTGTTATTCCTCCACGATCAGTGCCTGCTCCTGTGAGTGGAACATCTGACAGTGAAGACATCATCCTCATTGTAGCGCTTCTCTTCACAAAGAGCACAAAGAGCCTTTGCTTGAGGTGAACCTTCCCATCATCCTCTGCTCCTCCTGCTGTCCAGGACCAAGCAGTGCTGTCCACCTGCACTTCATCCTCGTACCGTGTCTCCTCAGGTTGTAGTCCTTCACATGTTTTTATGCTACTACGACCGTGGCCTTTTGGACAGGCGGTTGGCAATATAATAATCATTGATAACAGATAATCAATACCTTGACCATCTATTGATAACAGATAATCAATACCTTGACCATCTATTGATAACAGATCATCAATACCTTGACCATCTATTGATAACAGATAATCAATACCTTGACCATCTATTGATAACAGATAATCAATACCTTGACCATCTATGGATAACAGATAATCAATACCTTGACCATCTATTGATAACAGATAATCAATACCTTCACCATCTATTGATAACAGATAATCAATACCTTGACCATCTATTGATAACAGTTTAAACAGACAGAAAATATGTTCAAGGAAATCTAATCTAACAAAAAAACATTCAGAAATGACAGAAGCTGCTATGCAATAACTCTGTTACCATCCAACAACAGATCATTAGCAACAGAAACCAAGTTCGGAAACATATACAAATACACATTATTATTGTGTTTGTCCTCCCAGAATGATCATAGAACTGGTATGAGTTGACTTGTTCCTATTGTTGAATATATACAGTGGGGAGAACAAGTATTTGATACACTGCCAATTTTGCAATGTAATTTTTGTATCATAGGTACACTTCAACTGTGAGAGACGGAATCTAAAACAAATATCCAGAAAATCACATTGTGTGATTTTTAAGTAATTAATTTGCAAAAAAAACAACACTGTCTCCTCCAATTTCCTTGTTTTGGGTTTGGACCTGATGGCGTTGCCTGCTTGAAATCCATGGCAACCCCCCAAAAAATCACTAACTATCACCGTACAGAACTGTCCGTGTCCACGTGTGGCACTAAGCATATTGTCCGGTTACGCGCAGAGTGGGCTGAGGTGGACTTGGAGAATAAAGATGGTTCTACGGTGTTGAGACACCGAAGTTTATTGTTCAGACTTTTTTTTCTCTTTACGGTCAGGGACAGTATGAGTGTAGCCAGGTCCTTGTTTACGGTCAGGGACAGTATGAGTGTAGCCAGGTCCTTTTCTCTCTCTATCCTTGTTTACGGTCAGGGACAGTATGAGTGTAGCCAGGTCCTTGTTTACGGTCTGGGACAGTGTGAGTGTAGCCAGTTTAACACAGTTGCTACCTCAGATTATGAGCCTAGCAGGTGTCGTGAATTAGTTATTTAGTCCCTACAGAAGGCCACAGGGAGGAGCAAGAGAGCTATAAACCCATACTGTTTTTTGCCTTAAAAGCCTAAACCTAACAATCAATCAAATGTATTTATGAAGCCCTTTTTACATCAGCAGATGTCACAATGTGCTATATGGGAACTCCAACCCTACGTGTAACCTATTTTAGCCTTAACCCCTAACCCTACCTATTACAAACTTTAGCCTTAACCCCTAACTCTACCTATTACAAACTTTAGCCTTAACCCCTAACTCTACCTATTACACACTTTAGCCTTAACCCCTAACTCTACCTATTACACACTTTAGCCTTAACCCCTAACTCTACCTATTACACACTTTAGCCTTAACCCCTAAGTCTACCTATTACACACTTTAGCCTTAACCCCTAACTCTAGGTATAACCTATTTTAACCCCTAACTCTAGGTATAACCTATTTTAACCCCTAACCCTAGGTATAACCTATTTTAACCTTAACCCTAGGTATAACCTATTTTAACCCCTAACCCCTAACTCTAGGTATAACCTATTTTAGCCTTAACCCCTAACTCTAGGTATAACCTATTTCAACCTTAACCCATAACCCTAGGTATAACCTATTTTAACCTTAACCCCTAACTCTAGGTATAACCTTTTTTTTTAAACCCTAACCCCTCACCCTAGGTATAACCTATTTCAACCTTAACCCCTAACCACTAACTCTAGGTATAACCTATTTTAACCTTAACCCCTAACCCCTAACTCTAGGTATAACCTATTTTAACCCCTAACTCTAGGTATAACCTATTTTAACCCCTAACTCTAGGTATAACCTATTTTAACCCCTAACTCTAGGTATAACCTATTTTAACCTTAACCCCTAACCCCTAACTCTAGGTATAACCTATTTTAACCCCTAACTCTAGTTATAACCTATTTTAGCCTTAACCCCTAACTCTAGGTATAACCTATTTTAACCCCTAACTCTAGGTATAACCTATTTTAACCCCTAACCCCTAACTCTAGTTATAACCTATTTTAGCCTTAACCCCTAACTCTAGGTATAACCTATTTTAAACTTAACCCCTAACCCTAGGTAAATTATCAGATGTTAAATGAGTTTAACATGGTGGACCATATAACCAATAAGCCTTATCACCTGTATCAACTTATGCAGCATAGTGGCTATAAACACGATCCGAACGACCAGACCACTAGGAGGTGTCCACATGGTCTGATAAACTCTCCTAACAACCAGACCACTAGGAGGTGTCCACATGGTCTGATAAACACTCCTAACAACCAGACCACTAGGAGGTGTCCACATGGTCTGATAAACACTCCTAACAACCCCACCACTAGGAGGTGTCCACATGGTCTGATAAACACTCCTAACAAACCCACCACTAGGAGGTGTCCACATGGTCTGATACACTCTCCTAACAACCAGACCACTAGGAGGTGTCCACATGGTCTGATAAACACTCCTAACAACCCCACCACTAGGAGGTGTCCACATGGTCTGATATACACTCCTAACAACCCCACCACTAGGAGGTGTCCACATGGTCTGATAAACTCTCCTAACAACCAGACCACTAGGAGGTGTCCACATGGTCTGATAAACACTCCTAACAACCAGACCACTAGGAGGTGTCCACATGGTCTGATAAACACTCCTAACAACCCCACCACTAGGAGGTGTCCACATGGTCTGATAAACACTCCTAACAACCCCACCACTAGGAGGTGTCCACATGGTCTGATAAACACCCCTAACAACCCCACCACTAGGAGGTGTCCACATGGTCTGATGAACACTCCTAACAAACAGACCACTAGGAGGTGTCCACATGGTCTGATAAACACTCCTAACAACCTCACCACTAGGAGGTGTCCACATGGTCTGATAAACACTCCTAACAACCCCACCACTAGGTGTCCACATGGTCTGATAAACACTCCTAACAACCCCACCACTAGGAGGTGTCCATATGGTCTGATAAATACTCCTAACAACCCCATCACTAGGAGGTGTCCACATGGTCTGATTAACACTCCTAACAACCCCACCACTAGGAGGTGTCCACATGGTCTGATAAAGACTCCTAACAACCCCACCACTAGGAGGTGTCCACATGGTCTGATAAACACTCTTAACAACCAGACCACTAGGAGGTGTCCACATGGTCTGATAAACATTCCTAACAACCCTACCACTAGGAGGTGTCCACATGGTCTGACAAACACTCCTAACAACCCCACCACTAGGAGGTGTCCACATGGTCTGATAAACACTCCTAACAACCAGACCACTAGGAGGTGTCCACATGGTCTGATGAACACTCCTAACAACCCCACAACTAGGAGGTGTCCACATGGTCTGATCAACACTCATAAACACCAGACCACTAGGAGGTGTCCACATGGTCTGATAAACACTCCTAACAACCCCACAACTAGGAGGTGTCCACATGGTGTAATAAACACTCCTAACAACCAGACCACTAGGAGGTGTCCACATGGTCTGATAAACATTCCTAACAACCCTACCACTAGGAGGTGTCCACATGGTCTGATAAAACACTCCTAACAACCCCATCACTAGGAGGTGTCCACATGGTCTGATAAACACTCCTAACAACCGGACCACTAGGAGGTGTCCACATGGTCTGATCAACACTCCTAAACACCAGACCACTAGGAGGTGTCCACATGGTCTGATAAACACTCCTAACAACCAGACCACTAGGAGGTTTCCACATGGTCTGATAAACACTCCTAACAACCCCACCACTAGGAGGTGTCCACATGGTCTGATAAACACTCCTAACGACCAGACCACTAGGAGGTGTCCACATGGTCTGATAAACACTCCTAACAACCAGACCACTAGGAGGTGTCCACATGGTCTGATAAACACTCCTAACAACCCCACCACTAGGAGGTGTCCACATGGTCTGATAAACACTCCTAACGACCAGACCACTAGGAGGTGTCCACATGGTCTGATAAACACTCCTAACAACCAGACCACTAGGAGGTGTCCACATGGTCTGATAAACACTCCTAACAACCAGACCACTAGGAGGTGTCCACATGGTCTGATAAACACTCCTAACAACCAGACCACTAGGAGGTGTCCACATGGTCTGATGAACACTCCTAACATCCCCACCAATAGGAGGTGTCCACATGGTCTGATAGACACTCCTAACAATCAGACCACTAGGAGGTGTCCACATGGTCTGATAAACACTCCTAACAACCAGACCACTAGGAGGTGTCCACATGGTCTGATTAACATTCCTAACAACCAGACCACTAGGAGGTGTCCACATGGTCTGATAAACACTCCTAACAACCCCACCACTAGGAGGTGTCCACATGGTCTGATAAACACTCCTAACAACCCCACCACTAGGAGGTGTCCACATGGTCTGATAAACACTCCTAACAACCCCACCACTAGGAGGTGTCCACATGGTCTGATAAACACTCCTAACAACCCGACCACTAGGAGGTGTCCACATGGTCTGATTAACACTCCTAACAACCTCACCACTAGGAGGTGTCCACATGGTCTGATAAACACTCCTAACAACCCCACCACTAGGAGGTGTCCACATGGTCTGATAAACACTCCTAACAACCCCACCACTAGGAGGTGTCCACATGGTCTGATAAACACTCCTAACAACCCCACCACTAGGAGGTGTCCACATGGTCTGATAAACACTCCTAACAACCCCACCACTAGGAGGTGTCCACATGGTCTAATAAACACTCCTAACAACCCCACCACTAGGAGGTGTCCACATGGTCTGATAAACACTCCTAACAACCCCACCACTAGGAGGTGTCCACATGGTCTGATAAACACTCCTAACAACGCCACCACTAGGAGGTGTCCACATGGTCTGATAAACACTCCTAACAACCCCACCACTAGGAGGTGTCCACATGGTCTGATTAACACTCCTAACAACCAGACCACTAGGAGGTGTCCACATGGTCTGATAAACACTCCTAACAACCCCACCACTAGGAGGTGTCCACATGGTCTGATTAACACTCCTAACAACCCCACCACTAGGAGGTGTCCACATGGTCTGATTAACACTCCTAACGACCAGACCACTAGGAGGTGTCCACATGGTCTGATAAACACTCCTAACAACCCCACTACTAGGAGGTGTCCACATGGTCTGATAAACACCCCTAACAACCCCACCACTAGGAGGTGTCCACATGGTCTGATAAACACTCCTAACAACCAGACCACTAGGAGGTGTCCACATGGTCTGATAAACACTCCTAACAACCAGACCACTAGGAGGTGTCCACATGGTCTGATAAACACTCCTAACAACCAGACCACTAGGAGGTGTCCACATGGTCTGATAAACACTCCTAACAACCAGACCACTAGGAGGTGTCCACATGGTCTGATTAACACTCCCAACAACCCCACCACTAGGAGGTGTCCACATGGTCTGATAAACACTCCTAACAACCCCACCACTGGGAGGTGTCCACATGGTCTGATAAACACTCCTAGCAACCAGACCACTAGGAGGTGTCCACATGGTCTGATAAACACTCCTAACAACCCCACCACTAGGAGGTGTCCACATGGTCTGATAAACACTCCTAACAACCCCACCACTAGGAGGTGTCCACATGGTCTGATAAATACTCCTAACAACCCCACCACTAGGAGGTGTCCACATGGTCTGATAAACACTCCTAACAACCCCACCACTAGGAGGTGTCCACATGGTCTGATAAATACTCCTAACAACCCCACCACTAGGAGGTGTCCACATGGTCTGATTAACACTCCTAACAACCCCACCACTAGGAGGTGTCCACATGGTCTGATTAACACTCCTAACAACGCCACCACTAGGAGGTGTCCACATGGTCTGATAAACACTCCTAACAACCCCACCACTAGGAGGTGTCCACATGGTCTGATAAACACTCCTAACAACCAGACCACTAGGAGGTGTCCACATTCTGATAAACACTCCGAACAACCAGACCACTAGGAGGTGTCCACATGGTCTGATAAACACTCCTAACAACCAGACCACTAGGAGGTGTCCACATGGTCTGATAAACACTCCTAACAACCAGACCACTAGGAGGTGTCCACATGGTCTGATAAACACTCCTAACATCCCCGCCACTAGGAGGTGTCCACATGGTCTGATAAACACTCCTAACAACCAGACCACTAGGAGGTGTCCACATGGTCTGATAAACACTCCTAACAACCCCACCACTAGGAGGTGTCCACATGGTCTGATAAACACTCCTAACAACCAGACCACTAGGAGGTGTCCACATGGTCTGATAAACACTCCTAACAACCCCACCACTAGGAGGTGTCCACATGGTCTGATATACACTCCTAACAACCCCACCACTAGGAGGTGTCCACATGGTCTGATAAACTCTCCTAACAACCAGACCACTAGGAGGTGTCCACATGGTCTGATAAACACTCCTAACAACCAGACCACTAGGAGGTGTCCACATGGTCTGATAAACACTCCTAACAACCCCACCACTAGGAGGTGTCCACATGGTCTGATAAACACTCCTAACAACCCCACCACTAGGAGGTGTCCACATGGTCTGATAAACACCCCTAACAACCCCACCACTAGGAGGTGTCCACATGGTCTGATGAACACTCCTAACAAACAGACCACTAGGAGGTGTCCACATGGTCTGATAAACACTCCTAACAACCTCACCACTAGGAGGTGTCCACATGGTCTGATAAACACTCCTAACAACCCCACCACTAGGTGTCCACATGGTCTGATAAACACTCCTAACAACCCCACCACTAGGAGGTGTCCATATGGTCTGATAAATACTCCTAACAACCCCATCACTAGGAGGTGTCCACATGGTCTGATTAACACTCCTAACAACCCCACCACTAGGAGGTGTCCACATGGTCTGATAAAGACTCCTAACAACCCCACCACTAGGAGGTGTCCACATGGTCTGATAAACACTCTTAACAACCAGACCACTAGGAGGTGTCCACATGGTCTGATAAACATTCCTAACAACCCTACCACTAGGAGGTGTCCACATGGTCTGACAAACACTCCTAACAACCCCACCACTAGGAGGTGTCCACATGGTCTGATAAACACTCCTAACAACCAGACCACTAGGAGGTGTCCACATGGTCTGATGAACACTCCTAACAACCCCACAACTAGGAGGTGTCCACATGGTCTGATCAACACTCATAAACACCAGACCACTAGGAGGTGTCCACATGGTCTGATAAACACTCCTAACAACCCCACAACTAGGAGGTGTCCACATGGTGTAATAAACACTCCTAACAACCAGACCACTAGGAGGTGTCCACATGGTCTGATAAACATTCCTAACAACCCTACCACTAGGAGGTGTCCACATGGTCTGATAAAACACTCCTAACAACCCCATCACTAGGAGGTGTCCACATAGTCTGATAAACACTCCTAACTACCGGACCACTAGGAGGTGTCCACATGGTCTGATCAACACTCCTAAACACCAGACCACTAGGAGGTGTCCACATGGTCTGATAAACACTCCTAACAACCAGACCACTAGGAGGTTTCCACATGGTCTGATAAACACTCCTAACAACCCCACCACTAGGAGGTGTCCACATGGTCTGATAAACACCCCTAACAACCCCACCACTAGGAGGTGTCCACATGGTCTGATGAACACTCCTAACAAACAGACCACTAGGAGGTGTCCACATGGTCTGATAAACACTCCTAACAACCTCACCACTAGGAGGTGTCCACATGGTCTGATAAACACTCCTAACAACCCCACCACTAGGTGTCCACATGGTCTGATAAACACTCCTAACAACCCCACCACTAGGAGGTGTCCATATGGTCTGATAAATACTCCTAACAACCCCATCACTAGGAGGTGTCCACATGGTCTGATTAACACTCCTAACAACCCCACCACTAGGAGGTGTCCACATGGTCTGATAAAGACTCCTAACAACCCCACCACTAGGAGGTGTCCACATGGTCTGATAAACACTCTTAACAACCAGACCACTAGGAGGTGTCCACATGGTCTGATAAACATTCCTAACAACCCTACCACTAGGAGGTGTCCACATGGTCTGACAAACACTCCTAACAACCCCACCACTAGGAGGTGTCCACATGGTCTGATAAACACTCCTAACAACCAGACCACTAGGAGGTGTCCACATGGTCTGATGAACACTCCTAACAACCCCACAACTAGGAGGTGTCCACATGGTCTGATCAACACTCATAAACACCAGACCACTAGGAGGTGTCCACATGGTCTGATAAACACTCCTAACAACCCCACAACTAGGAGGTGTCCACATGGTGTAATAAACACTCCTAACAACCAGACCACTAGGAGGTGTCCACATGGTCTGATAAACATTCCTAACAACCCTACCACTAGGAGGTGTCCACATGGTCTGATAAAACACTCCTAACAACCCCATCACTAGGAGGTGTCCACATGGTCTGATAAACACTCCTAACTACCGGACCACTAGGAGGTGTCCACATGGTCTGATCAACACTCCTAAACACCAGACCACTAGGAGGTGTCCACATGGTCTGATAAACACTCCTAACAACCAGACCACTAGGAGGTTTCCACATGGTCTGATAAACACTCCTAACAACCCCACCACTAGGAGGTGTCCACATGGTCTGATAAACACTCCTAACGACCAGACCACTAGGAGGTGTCCACATGGTCTGATAAACACTCCTAACAACCAGACCACTAGGAGGTGTCCACATGGTCTGATAAACACTCCTAACAACCCCACCACTAGGAGGTGTCCACATGGTCTGATAAACACTCCTAACGACCAGACCACTAGGAGGTGTCCACATGGTCTGATAAACACTCCTAACAACCAGACCACTAGGAGGTGTCCACATGGTCTGATAAACACTCCTAACAACCAGACCACTAGGAGGTGTCCACATGGTCTGATAAACACTCCTAACAACCAGACCACTAGGAGGTGTCCACATGGTCTGATGAACACTCCTAACATCCCCACCAATAGGAGGTGTCCACATGGTCTGATAGACACTCCTAACAATCAGACCACTAGGAGGTGTCCACATGGTCTGATAAACACTCCTAACAACCAGACCACTAGGAGGTGTCCACATGGTCTGATTAACATTCCTAACAACCAGACCACTAGGAGGTGTCCACATGGTCTGATAAACACTCCTAACAACCCCACCACTAGGAGGTGTCCACATGGTCTGATAAACACTCCTAACAACCCCACCACTAGGAGGTGTCCACATGGTCTGATAAACACTCCTAACAACCCCACCACTAGGAGGTGTCCACATGGTCTGATAAACACTCCTAACAACCCGACCACTAGGAGGTGTCCACATGGTCTGATTAACACTCCTAACAACCTCACCACTAGGAGGTGTCCACATGGTCTGATAAACACTCCTAACAACCCCACCACTAGGAGGTGTCCACATGGTCTGATAAACACTCCTAACAACCCCACCACTAGGAGGTGTCCACATGGTCTGATAAACACTCCTAACAACCCCACCACTAGGAGGTGTCCACATGGTCTGATAAACACTCCTAACAACCCCACCACTAGGAGGTGTCCACATGGTCTAATAAACACTCCTAACAACCCCACCACTAGGAGGTGTCCACATGGTCTGATAAACACTCCTAACAACCCCACCACTAGGAGGTGTCCACATGGTCTGATAAACACTCCTAACAACGCCACCACTAGGAGGTGTCCACATGGTCTGATAAACACTCCTAACAACCCCACCACTAGGAGGTGTCCACATGGTCTGATTAACACTCCTAACAACCAGACCACTAGGAGGTGTCCACATGGTCTGATAAACACTCCTAACAACCCCACCACTAGGAGGTGTCCACATGGTCTGATTAACACTCCTAACAACCCCACCACTAGGAGGTGTCCACATGGTCTGATTAACACTCCTAACGACCAGACCACTAGGAGGTGTCCACATGGTCTGATAAACACTCCTAACAACCCCACTACTAGGAGGTGTCCACATGGTCTGATAAACACCCCTAACAACCCCACCACTAGGAGGTGTCCACATGGTCTGATAAACACTCCTAACAACCAGACCACTAGGAGGTGTCCACATGGTCTGATAAACACTCCTAACAACCAGACCACTAGGAGGTGTCCACATGGTCTGATAAACACTCCTAACAACCAGACCACTAGGAGGTGTCCACATGGTCTGATAAACACTCCTAACAACCAGACCACTAGGAGGTGTCCACATGGTCTGATTAACACTCCCAACAACCCCACCACTAGGAGGTGTCCACATGGTCTGATAAACACTCCTAACAACCCCACCACTGGGAGGTGTCCACATGGTCTGATAAACACTCCTAGCAACCAGACCACTAGGAGGTGTCCACATGGTCTGATAAACACTCCTAACAACCCCACCACTAGGAGGTGTCCACATGGTCTGATAAACACTCCTAACAACCCCACCACTAGGAGGTGTCCACATGGTCTGATAAATACTCCTAACAACCCCACCACTAGGAGGTGTCCACATGGTCTGATAAACACTCCTAACAACCCCACCACTAGGAGGTGTCCACATGGTCTGATAAATACTCCTAACAACCCCACCACTAGGAGGTGTCCACATGGTCTGATTAACACTCCTAACAACCCCACCACTTGGAGGTGTCCACATGGTCTGATTAACACTCCTAACAACGCCACCACTAGGAGGTGTCCACATGGTCTGATAAACACTCCTAACAACCCCACCACTAGGAGGTGTCCACATGGTCTGATAAACACTCCTAACAACCAGACCACTAGGAGGTGTCCACATTCTGATAAACACTCCGAACAACCAGACCACTAGGAGGTGTCCACATGGTCTGATAAACACTCCTAACAACCAGACCACTAGGAGGTGTCCACATGGTCTGATAAACACTCCTAACAACCAGACCACTAGGAGGTGTCCACATGGTCTGATAAACACTCCTAACATCCCCGCCACTAGGAGGTGTCCACATGGTCTGATAAACACTCCTAACAACCAGACCACTAGGAGGTGTCCACATGGTCTGATAAACACTCCTAACAACCC
Source organism: Oncorhynchus mykiss (assembly GCF_013265735.2). Classification (NCBI taxonomy): domain Eukaryota; kingdom Metazoa; phylum Chordata; class Actinopteri; order Salmoniformes; family Salmonidae; genus Oncorhynchus; species Oncorhynchus mykiss. The sequence continues at coordinate 101,525,893 of NC_048576.1, forward strand.
CACCACTAGGAGGTGTCCACATGGTCTGATAAACACTCCTAACAACCAGACCACTAGGAGGTGTCCACATGGTCTGATAAACACTCCTAACAACCCCACCACTAGGAGGTGTCCACATGGTCTGATAAACACTCCAAACAACCCCACCACTAGGAGGTGTCCACATGGTCTGATAAACATTCCTAACAACCCCACCACTAGGAGGTGTCCACATGGTCTGATAAACACTCCAACAACCCCACCACTAGGAGGTATCCACATGGTCTGATAAACACTCCTAACAACCAGACCACTAGGAGGTGTCCACATGGTCTGATAAACACTCCAACAACCCCACCACTAGGAGGTGTCCACATGGTCTGATAAACACTCCTAACAACCCCACCACTAGGAGGTGTCCACATGGTCTGATAAACACTCCTAACAACCCCACCACTAGGAGGTGTCCACCGTTGCATCAGTTTGTATCACATTTCAATGATTAAACTGGTCAGATTGCTTGTGATTAGAGTGTTGGGCCAGTAACCGAAAGGACACTGGTTCAAATACCTGAGCTGGATGATGAATGTGTGAATTATCTTGTCATCTCTTTGGCTAACCACATTGGAACATTCTAGTGTTGAAGGACATGAACTGGCAGAACAGGTTTCAGAAAAGTATGGAGTCATTGTTTTCAGGAAGGTGTAACCATGACGATAGGCAGACTAAGGGAATGGGTATCCACCTGAACTACTGCCCTACAGAGACAAACAGCCACCTGAACTACTGTCCTACAAAGACAAACAGCCACCTGAACTACTGTCCTACAAAGACAAACAGCCACCTGAACTACTGTCCTACAAAGACAAACAGCCACCTGAACTACTGTCCTACAGAGACAAACAGCATCTACACAAACAGTGAATCTGAAAAAAATGGCCTTAAAGTTTGTTTTCTAGTCCATGCATATCAACCATGACCACTGATCTGACCTATGACCCCTAAGTACTGATACTACACTCTGCCTTGGTCTGACCTATGACCCCTAAGTACTGATACTGCACTCTGCCTTGGTATGACCTATGACCCCTGAAAAAAATGGCCTTAAAGTTTGTTTTCTAGTCCATGCATATCAACCATGACCACTGATCTGACCTATGACCCCTAAGTACTGATACTACACTCTGCCTTGGTATGACCTATGACCCCTAAGTACTGATACTGCACTCTGCCTTGGTATGACCTTAAACAGCTGTCTGGGTAATGAAACAGCAAAGTGCAGCATCTAGAAATCTAAATGTGTTGATCCAGATTTATTGTTGTTTTTCTGTTTGATGGAAACAGTTTGAGTTCTAACTACATTCCAACTGTATTTAATGGTGTTATGTAGTTGTGTTGTCATGTTGTATTGTAGTAACCCTCAACTGTATTTAATGGTGTTATGTTGTTGTGTTGTCATGTTGTGAATGTTGTATTGTAGTAACCCTCAACTGTATTTAATGGTGTTATGTAGTTGTGTTGTCATGTTGTATTGTAGTAACCCTCAACTGTATTTAATGGTGTTATGTAGTTGTGTTGTCATGTTGTATTGTAGTAACCCTCAACTGTATTTAATGGTGTTATGTAGTTGTGTTGTCATGTTGTATTGTAGTAACCCTCAACTGTATTTAATGGTGTTATGTAGTTGTGTTGTCATGTTGTATTGTAGTAACCCTCAACTGTATTTAATGGTGTTATGTAGTTGTGTTGTCATGTTGTATTGTAGTAACCCTCAACTGTATTTAATGGTGTTGTGTAGTTGTGTTGTCATGTTGTCATGTTGTATTGTAGTAACCCTCAACTGTATTTAATGGTGTTATGTAGTTGTGTTGTTATGTTGTATTGTAGTAACCCTCAACTGTATTTAATAGTGTTATGTAGTTGTGTTGTCATGTTGTGAATGTTGTATTATAGTATGCCTAACCCTCAACATTTTCTCGTGATGGAGAGAGACACCAAACAAGACACAGAGACAGCAACAGAATAGGATATGATGGAGAGAGACACAGACAAGACACAGACACAGCAACAGAGGAATAGGATATGACGGAGAGAGACACCAGACAAGACACAGAGACAGCAACAGAATAGGATATGATAGAGAGAGACACCAGACAAGACACAGACACAGCAACAGAATAGGATATGATAGAGAGAGACACCAGACAAGACACAGACACAGCAACAGAATAGGATATGATGGTGAGACATCAGACAAGACACAGAGACAGCAACAGACGACACAGAGAAAGTGATGGAGAGAGACAGAAGAATAGAGTTCCAGACAGTTGTAGAATGTATTCCAAGGCACATTGTAAGAACTATAAAGAGAGAGGGAGTGGGAGAGAGAACAGGCAGAACCTGATATGTAAATGAGCAGAGCAAATGAAAGTAACTTTAGACGACCTGATGATCATCCAGACTGTGTTTCTATTGAGAGAGGAAAGGTAAGACGACGATTGTTATGTGTATTCATATAGTTGATGATATTGTTGTGTCTATTCATATAGTTGATGATATTGTTGTGTGTATTCATATAGTTGATGATATTGTTATGTGTATTCATATAGTTGATGATATTGTTATGTGTATTCATATAGTTGATGATATTGTTATGTGTATTCATATAGTTGATGAAATTGTTATGTGTATTCATATAGTTGATGATATTGTTATGTGTATTCATATAGTTGATGATATTGTTATGTGTATTCATATAGTTGATGATATTTTTGGTGGACAGTGTTATAATAGGCCTTAAATGTTTGATATAAATTAGATGCGTGGGGTGAATTTGTTCTGTGCCCATCTGTGTGCCCCAAGGTGATCACTCCTACACTATCTAGAATCTAAAAGGGTTCTTTGGCTGTCCCCATTGTAGAACCCTTTTTGGTACTAGGTAGAACCCTTTTGGGTTCCATGAAGAACCCTTTCCACAGAGGGTTCTACATGGAAGCCAGACGGGTTCTACCTGGAACCCAAAAGTGTCTCCTATGTGGACAGACGGAGGACCTGTTTGGAACCCTTTACTCTAAGATTGTACTGTATCATAGGTCTATAGACCAGGGTGATCTCCTACTGTATCATAGGCCTATAGACCAGGGTGATCTCCTACTGTATCATAGGTCTATAGACCAGGGCGATCTCCTACTGTATCATAGGTCTATAGACCAGGGTGATCTCCTACTGTATCATAGGTCTATAGACCAGGGTGATATCCTACTGTATCATAGGTCTATAGACCAGGGTGATATCCTACTGTATCATAGGTCTATAGACCAGGGTGATCTCCTACTGTATCATAGGTCTATGGACCAGGGTGATCTCCTACTGTATCATAGGTCTATAGACCAGGGTGATCTCCTACTGTATCATAGGTCTATAGACCAGGGTGATCTCCTACTGTATCATAGGTCTATAGACCAGGGTGATCTCCTACTGTATCATAGGTCTATAGACCAGGGTGATCTCCTACTGTATCATAGGTCTATAGACCAGGGTGATATCCTACTGTATCATAGGTCTATAGACCAGGGTGATCTCCTACTGTATCATAGGTCTATAGACCAGGGTGATCTCCTACTGTATCATAGGTCTATAGACCAGGGTGATCTCCTACTGTATCATAGGTCTATAGACCAGGGTGATCTCCTACTGTATCATAGGTCTGAAGACTTGTCTTCTCACAACAGGTTTAAAACACAACAAGCAACAAACAAACATTTTCTCTTTCTAATCTACTGTTAACGCTTTTTACTCAGGGAGGTATTTTGTGTGAAAGAGAGACAAATAAATATTGTGGAGAGACTAACAACAACTTACACTTCCTCAAAACAGGTTGTGTGTATTCATTAGTGCCAACCGTAGCAAAACATTTGGCAACAGAAACCGTTTAGGTCACGTTGTACAGCGTTTAGAGAACTGTTTATGTTTTATGCAACATTTTAAAACTGTTGGCTGTGGAGTAAACTAATGAACACATCCCAGGTTGTAGCCTATGACTCGGCATGTTGATACCTGCCTGATGCTGAAACCTGATTGTAGCCTGAGGAGTAAACTAATGAATACAACCCAGGTTGTAGCCTATGACTCGGCATGTTGATACCTGCCTGATGCTGAAACCTGATTGTAGCCTGAGGAGTAAACTAATGAATACAACCCAGGTTGTAGCCTATGACTCGGCATGTTGATACCTGCCTGATGCTGAAACCTGATTGTAGCCTGAGGAGTAAACTAATGAATACAACCCAGGTTGTAGCCTATGACTCGGCATGTTGATACCTGCCTGATGCTGAAACCTGATTGTAGCCTGAGGGGTAAACTATGATACTAGCTAGATAGACTGGTTTTCTAAAAATAGCCAAGGCTGCCCGACATTCGTTGAACAAAGAGACACAATAATACGAGTGAAAGGATTTTAGGATAATATCAGTAAGTGTTGATTTAGTGTTGTCTTCTGGGTTCAGCCTTCTAGCTGCCTTCATCAACAGGTTGAAATGTAATAAATGACATCACAATGACATGTCCTCAGAGTTGGAAAGATCCTACATCTGTACACATTATTTAACATGGTGACATGGTGCTGCTAGTGATAGAAAACATTAAGAGACAGAATACAGGCGGTGGAGTTTGCACAAAGTTTACGTACAACAATATATTGAACTAGGTAGAGTGAGCATAGAGCTAAAGGCTATAACCACGGGGAAGAAACTGTTCAGATTGGGGTCTATAACATCCAATCACTTAGGTTTACAGCAGCTGACAGTTGCAACTTCATTGTTAATTATAATCCACATAATTTTCTGCTTCAGTAAACTGTCTCAAATTAAGATCCTACATCTGTAGCAAAACACCTGTCTTTCATGTGTATGACTCAGGATATATATACCTCTCTAATGTATATGACTCTATCAGGATATATATACCTCTCTAATGTATATGACTCTATCAGGATATATATACCTCTCTAATGTACATGACTCTATCAGGATATATATACCTCTCTCTAATGTATATGACTCTATCAGGATATATATACCTCTCTAATGTATATGACTCTATCAGGATATATATACCTCTCTAATGTATATGACTCTATCAGGATATATATACCTCTCTAATGTACATGACTCTATCAGGATATATATACCTCTCTCTAATGTATATGACTCTATCAGGATATATATACCTCTCTAATGTATATGACTCTATCAGGATATATATACCTCTCTCTAATGTATATGACTCTATCAGGATATATATATACCTCTCTCTAATGTATATGACTATCAGGATATATATACCTCTCTAATGTATATGACTCTATCAGGATATATATACCTCTCTAATGTATATGACTCTATCAGGATATATATACCTCTCTAATGTATATGACTCTATCATGATATATATACCTCTCTAATGTATATGACTCTATCATGATATATATACCTCTCTCTAATGTATATGACTCTATCAGGATATATATACCTCTCTCTAATGTATATGACTCTATCAGGATATATATACCTCTCTCTAATGTATATGACTCTATCATGATATATATACCTCTCTAATGTATATGACTCTATCATGATATATATACCTCTCTCTAATGTATATGACTCTATCAGGATATATATACCTCTCTAATGTATATGACTCTATCAGGATATATATACCTCTCTCTAATGTATATGACTCTATCAGGATATATATACCCCTCTCTAATGTATATGACTCTATCAGGATATATATACCTCTCTCTAATGTATATGACTCTATCAGGATATATATACCTCTCTCTAATGTATATGACTCTATCAGGATATATATACCTCTCTCTAATGTATATGGCTCTATCAGGATATATATACCTCTCTCTAATGTATATGACTATCAGGATATATATACCTCTCTAATGTATAAATCAAATCAAATCAAATCAAATCAAATTTTATTTGTCACATACACATGGTTAGCAGATGTTAATGCGAGTGTAGCGAAATGCTTGTGCTTCTAGTTCCGACAATGCAGTAATAACCAACAAGTAATCTAACTAACAATATGTACATAAGGATATATGAATGAGTGATGGTACAGAGCAGCATAGGCAAGATACAGTAGATGGTATCGAGTACAGTATGTACAAATGAGATGAGTATGTAAACAAAGTGGCATAGTTTAAAGTGGCTAGTGATACATGTATTACATAAGGATACAGTCGATGATATAGAGTACAGTATATACGTATGCATATGAGATGAATAATGTAGGGTAAGTAACATTATATAAGGTAGCATTGTTTAAAGTGGCTAGTGATATATTTACATCATTTCCCATCAATTCCCATTATTAAAGTGGCTGGAGTTGAGTCAGTGTCAGTGTGTTGGCAGCAGCCACTCAATGTTAGTGGTGGCTGTTTAACAGTCTGATGGCCTTGAGATAGAAGCTGTTTTTCAGTCTCTCGGTCCCAGCTTTGATGCACCTGTACTGACCTCGCCTTCTGGATGATAGCGGGGTGAACAGGCAGTGGCTCGGGTGGTTGATGTCCTTGATGATCTTTATGGCCTTCCTGTGACATCGGGTGGTGTAGGTGTCCTGGAGGGCAGGTAGTTTGCCCCCGGTGATGCGTTGTGCAGACCTCACCACCCTCTGGAGAGCCTTACGGTTGAGGGCGGAGCAGTTGCCGTACCAGGCGGTGATACAGCCCGCCAGGATGCTCTCGATTGTGCATCTGTAGAAGTTTGTGAGTGCTTTTGGTGACAAGCCAAATTTCTTCAGCCTCCTGAGGTTGAAGAGGCGCTGCTGCGCCTTCTTCACAATGCTGTCTGTGTGAGTGGACCAATTCAGTTTGTCTGTGATGTGTATGCCGAGGAACTTAAAACTTGCTACCCTCTCCACTACTGTTCCATCGATGTGGATAGGGGGGTGTTCCCTCTGCTGTTTCCTGAAGTCCACAATCATCTCCTTAGTTTTGTTGACGTTGAGTGTGAGGTTATTTTCCTGACACCACACTCCGAGGTCCCTCACCTCCTCCCTGTAGGCCGTCTCGTCGTTGTTGGTAATTAAGCCTACCACTGTTGTGTCGTCCGCAAACTTGATGATTGAGTTGGAGGCGTGCGTGGCCACGCAGTCGTGGGTGAACAGGGAGTACAGGAGAGGGCTCAGAACGCACCCTTGTGGGGCCCCAGTGTTGAGGATCAGCGGGGAGGAGATGTTGTTGCCTACCCTCACCACCTGGGGGCGGCCCGTCAGGAAGTCCAGTACCCAGTTGCACAGGGCGGGGTCGAGACCCAGGGTCTCGAGCTTGATGACGAGCTTGGAGGGGACTATGGTGTTGAATGCCGAGCTGTAGTCAATGAACAGCATTCTCACATAGGTATTCCTCTTGTCCAGATGGGTTAGGGCGGTGTGCAGTGTGGTTGAGATTGCATCGTCTGTGGACCTATTTGGGCGGTAAGCAAATTGGAGTGGGTCTAGGGTGTCAGGTAGGGTGGAGGTGATATGGTCCTTGACTAGTCTCTCAAAGCACTTCATGATGACGGAAGTGAGTGCTACGGGGCGGTAGTCGTTTAGCTCAGTTACCTTAGCTTTCTTGGGAACAGGAACAATGGTGGCCCTCTTGAAGCATGTGGGAACAGCAGACTGGTATAGGGATTGATTGAATATGTCCGTAAACACACCGGCCAGCTGGTCTGCGCATGCTCTGAGGGCGCGGCTGGGGATGCCGTCTGGGCCTGCAGCCTTGCGAGGGTTAACACGTTTAAATGTCTTACTCACCTCGGCTGCAGTGAAGGAGAGACCGCATGTTTTCGTTGCCGGCCGTGTCAGTGGCACTGTATTGTCCTCAAAGCGGGCAAAAAAGTTGTTTAGTCTGCCTGGGAGCAGGACATCCTGGTCCGTGACTGGGCTGGATTTCTTCCTGTAGTCCGTGATTGACTGTAGACCCTGCCACATGCCTCTTGTGTCTGAGCCGTTGACTTGAGATTCTACTTTGTCTCTGTACTGACGCTTAGCTTGTTTGATAGCCTTGCGGAGGGAATAGCTGCACTGTTTGTATTCGGTCATGTTACCAGACACCTTCCCCTGATTAAAAGCAGTGGTTCGCGCTTTCAGTTTCACGCGAATGCTGCCATCAATCCACGGTTTCTGGTTAGGGAATGTTTTAATCGTTGCTATGGGAACGACATCTTCAACGCACGTTCTAATGAACTCGCACACCGAATCAGCGTATTCGTCAATGTTGTTGTCTGACGCAATACGAAACATGTCCCAGTCCACGTGGTGGAAGCAGTCTTGGAGTGTGGAGTCAGCTTGGTCGGACCAGCGTTGGACAGACCTCAGCGTGGGAGCCTCTTGTTTTAGTTTCTGTCTGTAGGCAGGGATCAACAAAATGGAGTCGTGGTCAGCTTTTCCGAAAGGGGGGCGGGGCAGGGCCTTATATGCGTCGCGGAAGTTAGAGTAACAATGATCCAAGGTCTTTCCACCCCTGGTTGCGCAATCGATATGCTGATAAAATTTAGGGAGTCTTGTTTTCAGATTAGCCTTGTTAAAATCCCCAGCTACAATGAATGCGTATGAGTATATGACTCTATCAGGATATATATACCTCTCTCTAATGTATATGACTCTATCAGGATTCTCCTTTGACCATTTGACATCTTGTATTTACTGTTGTTTAGGCTGGTTGAATGAGTTGTCTATGAAAGCTACTTCATCTGTAAGAAAACAGGCGTCTGCACCAGTGACTGTAAGTTATGTGATTTCCTCATATGAAATTAAAAGGATGTTTGTAGCCTACGCAGTTATAAAATGGCTGTTGAAACTGTGGCACATATTTCTCAGGACATTAGAAGTCAGATAAATGTGTTGAGACGTAGGAAAGATGGGCAAACCCTCGTTGGTCTTGGCTTTCTACACACTATTATAAGGTTAGTCGATGTCAGACATTAAATAGTCAGAGTAGGTTTGAGCTATGATCACTTATCATGCTGACAACCTGATGGTCTCTGTGAACTGACCTGAACAGGTTTAGACTGGTCATCTATGATATGTAGGTTATATACAGTACATTCTCTGTCCTGCTACTGGAAGGACTATAACATTATGTGAACTGATCTGAACAGGTTTAGCCTGGTCATCTATGGAATGTAGGCTATAGCCGAGGTATAGACCTTGATCTGCATATCACTAACAAACTGCTATTATACATTAACCTGGCCTACTTTACATAATATAACATCTACATACCACTAACAACCCACTACTATACATTATAACCTAGTCTACTTTACATAATATAACATCTACATATCACTAACAACCCACTATTATACATTATAACCTAGTCTACTTTACATGATATAACATCTACATATCACTAACAACCCACTACTATACATTATAACCTAGCCTACTTTACATAATATAACATCTACATATCACTAACAACCCACTACTATACATTATAACCTAGTCTACTTTACATAATATAACATATCACTAACAACCCACTACTGTACATTATAACCTAGTCTACTTTACATAATATAACATATCACTAACAACCCACTACTATACATTATAACCTAGTCTACTTTACATAATATAACATATCACTAACAACCCACTACTGTACATTATAACCTAGTCTACTTTACATAATATAAAATCTCTTGTTGCTAATAAACTTTCTGAATGGATCAATGATTTCCCCCTCAGATCAATCATGTCCATTTTATCCCTTCTGTCTATATTCTCAGATACGTTTAGAAAACAGATTGAAAGTCAATAAATAGCCTACTTTTAAAGAATAAAAATAAGTGTGAGACATGGCCTTGTGTTGCTGTACTGAACTAGAACTGTACTGTCTATAACTACCTTAACAAACAGTGACTTATTATTATTATTGTTGCTGTACTGTCTATAACTACCTTAACAAACAGTGACTTATTATTATTATTGTTGCTGTACTGTCTATAACTACCTTAACAAACAGTGACTTATTATTGTTATTATTATTATTGTTGTTGCTGTACTGTCTATAACTACCTTAACAAACAGTGACTTATTATTGTTATTATTATTATTGTTGTTGCTGTACTGTCTATAACTACCTTAACAAACAGTGACATATTATTATTATTATTATTATTATTATTATTGTTGCTGTACTGTCTAGAACTACCTTAACAAACAGTGACATATTATTATTATTATTATTATTATTATTATTGTTGCTGTACTGTCTAGAACTACCTTAACAAACAGTGACTTATTATTATTATTATTGTTGTTGCTGTACTGTCTATAACTACCTTAACAAACAGTGACTTATTATTATTACCAACAGTTACCATGGAGATGAAATGTCACAACTACGTTTTCATGTGATTGCACTAAAACATCTGATTGTTTCTATGTCTGTTAGTAAATGTTTTATAAGAGAAAATTAATAAATGATAACAATTGACATTAAATAATTACTGTGTTAACCACAACCAACATTTTGGATCTCTGTTTAGGGTTCAGTGCTCTAAAATGAGTCTCTCTGGGGAGAGAGAGGAGGGGGGCCCTGCCTCTAAAATGAGTCTCTCTGGGGAACATGACGCCAAAGCTAAGAGGTGAGATGATAATTTTTTACATCATTATTATGAGTTTATTTCCAAAATGTTCACATTTGTTTTTTAATCAGAAATGGTTGCTTATGGGTACCTTCAATATTACTGTTCTCAGATTTTTAACAAATCTAACTAAAATATCTCTATATATATATACTCACGTAGCTATCTTAATTATGATGAAAGCACTTACTGTAAATCACTCTGGATAAGAGCATCTGCTAAATCAGGGTTCTCAATCCGGGGTCTGTGGAGGTACTGCAGGGGTTCTCAATCCGGGGTCTGTGGAGGTACTGCAGGGGTTCTCAATCCGGGGTCTGTGGAGGTACTGCAGGGGTTCTCAATCCGGGGTCAGTGGAGGTACTGCAGGGGTTCTCAATTGTGATGGTTGTTGTGATGGTTGTTACTTAATTATTAGGATTATTATTTAACAACATGATGTTGTGCTCCAAATGGATAACTTGAAATAACATGATGTAGATAATTAAATAATCTAAAGAAAATGGAATAACTAAAACATATATATTAGTTATATATATTTTTGGGGTTCAGTGAAGAAGAACCTCTCGAGTTCTGATCAACAAAAGGTTAATGTTTCGAGGATGTGAACCCAGCAGCCCTCCTGCCTACTCTTAATTATTACCTAATATAATGGAATGCATCTTTTTGACAATATAACCGTTATAATAGAAGGCATCAAGTCCCTTGCCAATAATGTTGCCTACAACGTTGCATACAATGTTCATTTTCATCAAACACATATTACACCCTAGATGCCTTCAAATGCCTCATTTATATCCATGCCCAATTTAGGATTATTTTTTAACAACATGATGTTGTGCTCCAAAGGGAGAACTTGAAATAAAATGATGGAGATAATTAAATAACAACATGATGTTGTGCTCCAAAGGGAGAACTTGAAATAACATGATGTAGATAATTAAATAATAAGAAGAACAACGTGTTTATTATTATACACTCTTAGAACAGAAGGTTCCTTCTAGAACCAAAAAGGCTTCTATCACTTCCTTAATATATGGAACCACTAAAACATTATATATATTTTGGTTCAGTGAAGAAGAACCTCTTGAGTTCTGATCAACAGAAGGTTACGCAAACCAGCCAATAAGATGCCATGTTGAGTAGGTGAAGGAAAGACAAACTCAAACCAAAAACCCATTGGTTTAACAATAAAGTGGCAAGGGGAATCACCAATATAACCCTGTTACACTACCTCAGATTAATAGCCTAGCAGGTGTCGTGAATTAGTTATGTAGTACCCACAGAAGGTCACAGGGAGGAGCAAGAGAGCTATAATAGTACTAAATAGCATTTAGATTATTTTGTTATTCAAAACCTGTCTCAGCATTTTGCTGTTTTTGTTTTGTTATTTCATTATATTTATTATTGCAAGGCAGAACACTTGATAAACAAGCCACATTAGTTTTATTTTTCATATGTAGTTTGAACTGTGTGATTGATGTAACAGTATAGACTTTACGTTTAACCTCTATGTTTAACCTAACGTAAAACATGAGCATAAAAACATTTTAACCTTAACCCTTAACCCTTAAACCTAGGTATAACCTATTTTAACCTTAACACCTAACCCTAGGTATAACCTATTTTAAACTTAACCCCTAACCCTAGGTATAACCTATTTTAACCCCTAACCCTAGGTATAACCTATTTTAACCTTAACCCCTAACCCTAGGTATAACCTATTTTAACCTTAACCCCTAACCCTAGGTATAACCTATTTTAAACTTAACCCCTAACCCTAGGTATAACCTATTTTAACCCTAATTCTAACTGAATTAATGTTCAGGCTTATTGGTAATTGTTATGTTAATGAAGTATCATTTCAAAACATGAGCATAAAAAACAGGTAATAATAAACATGAATCATCATTATGTTACTTCACAGTAATCTGTTAAATGCTTTTTCAGTCCTTCCTCTTGTGTTTGCAGTGTGGAAAGGGACAGAAAGAAGCCCTCTTGTGTTAGCAGTGTGGAAAGGGACAGGAAGAAGCCCTCTTGTGTTAGCAGTGTGGAAAGGGACAGGAAGAAGCCCTCTTGTGTTAGCAGTGTGGAAAGGGACAGGAAGAAGCCCTCTTGTGTTAGCAGTGTGGAAAGGGACAGAAAGAAGCCCTCTTGTGTTAGCAGTGTGGAAAGGGACAGAAAGAAGCACACAGGAGTTTTCCTGTGAGGGGAGTGGTGGTGTATCCAGGGAGAAAACTAAACTGATCTTCTGAAATGTCATTTGTGGTCTTATGCTGCCATCTATTGGAATTATGGAGCAACTGCAGTAGTACTGAATAATGTGTAATTCCTTACTAAAGTAGTAATTATTCAGAATTGCAAAGTATAAAATTTTCTACTTAATTTTACCACTTACAACAATAAAATAACATAGCATAACACAATGAAACTGACATAAACCAAAAACATCAGACATTTAGTTAATTATTTAAAATATATATATATATTTATTTAGATGGGGGACATTATCTGCCAAAGTAACAGCCCTGTAGAAAAGTGAGATATTGTGTTTTGGGATGAAACTCTTCTTATGTTTCCCCATCTGAGCTCAGAGTAGATGAGAGATGTAATGTTTGTCTCTGTTGTGTTGAAGCCCAATCAAGCAGGAGAGACCAGCCTCCCCTGTTCCCAGCTGTGTGTCCATGAAGAGTGACCGGTCTATGAATCCTCCTATAACCTTTAGAAAGGGAGACTTTTCTACTGAACAAAGGTAAGAAGAACTCATGG
>NC_048576.1:101541801-101576801 GCF_013265735.2 Oncorhynchus mykiss
GACATAACAAACCACAGGAACAGTTCACCCCCGTAGTCGACATAACAAACCACAGGAACAGTTCACCCCCGTAGTCGATATAACAAACCACAGGAACAGTTCACAAAGATACACCCTGTAGTCGACATAACAAACCACAGGAACAGTTCACCCCCGTAGTCAACATAACAAACCACAGGAACAGTTCACAAAGATACACCCTGTAGTCAACATAACAAACCACAGGAACAGTTCACCCCCGTAGTCAACATAACAAACCACAGGAACAGTTCACAAAGATACCCCCCCGTAGTCGACATAACAAACCACAGGAACAGTTCACAAAGTGAGACTTTATAAGTGGAAAGGAGTATCCCGTAGCCAGAAAGCTATAAATTATCGTTCAGTTTGATCCCTAAGACGAGGTTCTAATCTCGTTCCTGGTTCATAACAGAACCATTACCTCATTCTAGTTCTCTAGAATGCTCTTTAGGTTTTATCACCCAGAGAAAAATAAATCTTAATTGTTTAATTTAATCATAAATCTCCTCTGTCAGTGTTATCTCATAGAGGCCATCCTCAGTAGAACACAATAGTTAACAGAACACTCAATTCTGTCGAATAAAACAACCATTATAATGCACTACAAATATTATAACATAATCCACGACAGATGTAATCCCATGTTTTGTCCACAGAAACCAACAGGAGAGATCAGAGTCAGAGATTCTCAGTGGTCAGTCTTCTCAGAGTCATCAAACAGACCTGGCCTCCATATTCAGTGTATGTGGTCCTGTTGTGTACATTGTTTTTGTTTAACTCAAGCAAAGTTGATCTGTCAATCATTCAATAGTGTGTTAATTGAGAAAGCATTTATTCTCTTGCTTAACTTATTTACTTGATTTATTTCAGTTGCTTGAAGAGAACATTGTGACATTTGTTAAGAACGAGCTGAAGACGTTCAAGAGGATTCTTAGTCCAGAACTCCCAGAAGGCTTTGAGAGTCAGAAGCAGGATAAGGAAGTGGTGTACCCTGAAGATGAGAAGCAGGAGAGCAGTGCCAGAGAGGGGGCTCTGAAGATCACACTGCACATCCTGAGGAAAATGAACCAGAAGGAGCTTGCTGACACACTGGAGAAATGTAAGATCTGTCTGCCTCATGTTGAATGCTGTTTTATAACATTTAAAAGCTGTAGTTAAAGTACAGCTAAAGTAGCTGTGTAACTCAATGATATTGTAGCAGCCTTAACACAACACCAAGTGACCTCATCAAGTAGCAGCAGGGATGTGTTGTGTTGATAATTTAGAGAGAGAGAGAACATAAATAATACCATCAATAATACCAATAATAATATAATCAGTCACACCAGTCTGTAATGCATTATGAAAACATTTACACATTTATACAGTCTGTTAAAAGAGTACATTATTATAATGTAAAACTTTATAACAGTCCTACAATACTGTAGGCATTAAAACAGTAATATTAATATCCTCTGTGTTATTTCTAGATTCAGATGAGCTCGCTGTGATTTGCCAACGTGAACTCAAATCTAATCTAAAGAAGAAGTTTCAATGTGTATTTGAGGGGATCGCTCAACAAGGAAACCCAACACTTCTCAATAAGATCTACACAGAGCTCTACATCACAGAGGGTGGAACAGGAGAGGTCAATAATGAACATGAGCTGAGACAGATTGAGACAACAACCAGGAAACAAGCAAGACCAGAGACTGCAATCAAATGTAACGACATCTTCAAACCCTTAACTGGACAAGACAAACTTATCAGAACTGTGCTGACAAAGGGAGTCGCTGGCATTGGAAAAACAGTCTCTGTGCAGAAGTTCATTCTGGACTGGGCTGAAGGAAAAGCAAATCAGGATGTCCAATTTGTATTTTCATTCCCTTTTAGGGAGCTGAATTTGATGAAAGAGGACAAACACACTTTCATTGAACTTCTCAATCACTTCTCAATGGAAACCAAACAATCAGGAATCTCCATCTACAACAAGTACAAAGTTCTGTTCATCTTTGATGGTCTGGATGAGTGCCGACTGCCCCTAGACTTCCAGAAGAACAAGATCTGTTGGGACGTCACAGAGTCAACCTCAGTGGATGTTCTGCTGACAAATCTCATCAAGGGAAATCTGCTTCCCTCTGCTCTCATTTGGATAACTACCCGACCTGCAGCAGCCAATAAGATCCCTTCATGGTGTGTTGACCAGGTAACAGAGGTACGAGGGTTCAATGACCCACAGAAGGAGGAGTACTTCAGGAAGAGATTCAGTGATGAGGACCTGGCCAGCAGAATCATCTCACACATAAAGACATCAAGGAGCCTTCACATCATGTGCCACATTCCAGTCTTCTGTTGGATTTCTGCAACAGTCCTTGAACACATGCTGAAACATAAGAGAGAAGAGATGCCCAAGACACTGACTGAGATGTACACACACCTTGTGGAGTTTCATACCAAACAGAAGAATGAAAAGTATATTGGGAAAGAAGAGACAGGTACACACTGGAATAAAGAGAGCATTCTGTCACTGGGAAAACTGGCTTTTCAACAGCTTGTGAAGGGCAATCTGATTTTCTATGAAGAAGACCTGAAAGAGTCTGGCATTGATGTTAATGAAGCCTCAGTGTACTCAGGATTGTGCACACAGCTCTTTAAAGAGGAATGTGGGCTGTACCAGGACAAGGTGTACTGCTTCGTACATCTGAGCATTCAGGAGTTTCTGGCTGCTGTATATGTGTTCCTCTCATTCATCAACAACAATGAGAATCTAATGAACAAACTGCAAACAAAAAATGAGCCTGAAGTTACTTTCTACAAGAGTGCTGTGGATAAAGCCTTACAAAGTGAGACGGGAAACCTGGACCTTTTCCTCCGCTTCCTTCTGGGCCTCTCACTGGAGTCCAATCAGAAGCACTTACGAGGTCTACTGACAAAGACAAGAAGCAGGTCACAGAGCCACAAAGAAACAGTCGAGTACATCAAGGAGAAGATCGGGGAGGATCTCTCTCCAGAGAGGAGCATCAATCTGTTCCACTGTCTGAATGAACTGAATGACCATTCTCTAGTGGAGGAGATCCAAAGATACCTGAGCTCAGGAAGTCTCTCAAAACCCAACCTGTCACCTGCACAGTGGTCAGCTCTGGTCTTTGTGTTGCTGACTTCAGAAAAGGAGCTGGATGTGTTTGACCTGAAGAAATACTCCAGATCAGAGGAAGGTCTTCTGAGGCTGCTGCCAGTGGTCAAAGCCTCCAGAGCTGCTCTGTGAGTAACTAAAATGACATATAAGAACTAATCATCAGGAAGAAATATGTATTATAATATGTATATCATATTATATTGAAAAACATATTGAATAAATTCATTGATTTTCACATTAGCATAATAATATGACCATACAATTCTAGGAAACAAAAGATTCTTTGAGAAAATTAACCAAATGCATCTACCATGGTCATTCTACACTACTGGTGTTAAATTAACAGTGTGTTTGTGAAGTCATGATGATCTCTTTGTCAGGCTGTCAGACTGTGGAGTCACAGAGGAAGGCTGTGCTTCTCTGGTCTCAGCTCTGGAGTCAAACCCCTCACACCTGAGAGAGCTGGATCTGAGTAACAATGACCTGAAGGATTCAGGAGTGAAGCTGCTCTCTGCTGGACTGGGGAATCCCCACTGTAAACTGGAGACTCTGAGGTCAGTATTATCAGATATGAAAGCACTTTATGTATGTAGTTCTCCCATTTGAAAAAGTCGTAATTAATATAATTTGCAGTTTGTCTTGGTTGTGTTTTAGATGTTTTCCTAATAGAAACTGAATGGTGAATAATGTCAGGTCAGTATTCCTGTAGTTGGTCAACAAGTGATAACTGTTCACCAGATCCACATGTGTTTACCAGACACACATAGTCCACACCATATGTGTTTGGACAGTGAAGCTTACAGTTTTAAATGTGGTGCTCCAGCATTTTGGATTTGAGATATAATGTTTCATATTAAGTGACAGTACAGAATGTCACCTTTTATTTGAGGGTAAAGGTGAGAGGTTAGCATGGTTTGTTGTAGCCTCTGTTATTGATAATGGTGAGAGGTTAGCATGTTTTGTTGTATCCTCTGTTATTGGTAATGGTGAGAGGTTAGCATGTTTTGTTGTATCCTCTGTTATTGGTAATGGTGAGAGGTTAGCATGTTTTGTTGTAGCCTCTGTTATTGGTAGTGGTGAGAGGTTAGTATGTTTTGTTGTAGTCTCTGTTATTGGTAATGGTGAGAGGTTAGCATGTTTTGTTGTAGCCTCTGTTATTGGTAATGGTTAGAGGTTAGCATGTTTTGTTGTATCCTCTGGTATTGGTAATGGTGAGAGGTTAGCATGTTTTGTTGTAGTCTCTGTTATTGGTAATGGTGAGAGGTTAGCATGTTTTGTTGTAGCCTCTGTTATTGGTAATGGTGAGAGGTTAGCATGTTTTGTTGTAGTCTCTGTTATTGGTAATGGTGAGAGGTTAGCATGTTTTGTTGTAGTCTCTGTTATTGGTAATGGTGAGAGGTTAGCATGTTTTGTTGTAGTCTCTGTTATTGGTAATAGTGAGAGGTTAGCATGTTATGTTGTAGCCTCTGTTATTGGTAATGGTGAGAGGTTAACATGTTTTGTTGTAGTCTGTTATTGGTAATGGTGAGAGGTTAGTATGTTTTGTTGTAGTCTCTGTTATTGGTAATGGTGAGAGGTTAGCATGTTTTGTTGTAGTCTCTGTTATTGGTAATGGTGAGAGGTTAGCATGTTTTGTTGTAGTCTCTGTTATTGGTAATGGTGAGAGGTTAGCATGTTTTGTTGTAGTCTCTGTTATTGGTAATGGTGAGAGGTTAGCATGTTTTGTTGTAGTCTCTGTTATTGGTAATGGTGAGAGGTTAGCATGTTTTGTTGTAGTCTCTGTTATTGGTAATGGTGAGAGGTTAGCATGTTTTGTTGTAGTCTCTGTTATTGGTAATGGTGAGAGGTTAGCATGTTATGTTGTAGCCTCTGTTATTGGTAATGGTGAGAGGTTAACATGTTTTGTTGTAGTCTGTTATTGGTAATGGTGAGAGGTTAGTATGTTTTGTTGTAGTCTCTGTTATTGGTAATGGTGAGAGGTTAGCATGTTTTGTTGTATCCTCTGTTATTGGTAATGGTGAGAGGTTAGCATGTTTTGTTGTAGTCTCTGTTATTGGTAATGGTGAGAGGTTAGAATGTTTTGTTGTAGTCTCTGTTATTGGTAATGGTGAGAGGTTAGTATGTTTTGTTGTAGTCTCTGTTATTGGTCATGGTGAGAGGTTAGCATGTTTTGTTGTAGCCTCTTTAACTTTCTCCCTCATTATTATTCATGATTCTTTCATGATTTTTCTTAATCATGGCATCATCAGGATTAATTTATTATTGTTTAGAAACATGTTATCTACTCTCTTAGACAGAAAAGTACTCCACTCATCATCCACCATTTTATTATTGGGCAAAACACAACCAAAACAAACTGCAAATGCAACCAATGCAATACGACAAAAAACATGATATGATTTGACTCTTTGCAGGCTGTCAGGCTGTCTAGTCACAGAGGAAGGCTGTGCTTCTCTGGTCTCAGCTCTGAGGTCAAACCCCTCACACCTGAGAGAGCTGGACCTGAGCTACAATCACCCAGGAGACTCAGGAGTCAGACTGCTCTCTGCTGGACTGGAGGATCCACACTGCAGACTGGAGAAACTCAAGTATGTAGAGGGTTTATGTCAATGTTCATATCAGACATGTTTGACTTATCAGGCTAGTTAAGACAAACATTCTGACCACCACTTAGACAAAGTTATATGATGACTGAGAGTGGCCAGTGTGTGTATCTCCAGTGTGTGTGTCTCCAGTGTGTTTGTGTGTGTGTGTGTCTCCAGTGTGTGTGTGTCTCCAGTGTGTGTGTGTCTCCAGTGTGTGTGTGTGTCTCCAGTGTGTGTGTGTCTCCAGTGTGTGTGTGTGTCTCCAGTGTGTGTTTGTGTGTCTCCTGTGTGTGTGTGTGTGTCTCCAGTGTGTGTGTGTGTCTCCAGTGTGTGTGTGTGTGTGTGTGTGACTCCAGTGTGTGTGTGTATATGTGTGTGTGTGTCACCAGTGTGTGTGTGTGTCACCAGTGTGTGTGTGACTCCAGTGTGTGTGTGTGTATGTGTGTGTGTGTGTGTCTCGTGTGTGTGTGTGTGTCACCAGTGTGTGTGTGTGACTCCAGTGTGTGTGTGTGTATATGTGTGTGTGTGTCACTAGTGTGTGTGTGTGTCACCAGTGTGTGTGTGTGTGTGTGTGTGTGTGTGTGTGTCCATTGTGTTTGTGTTTGTGTCCCCAGTGTGTGTGTGTGTGTCCATTGTGTGTGTGTGTGTGTGTGTGTGTGTGTGTGTGTGTGTGTGTGTGTGTGTGTGTGTGTGTGTGTGTGTGTGTTCAGGTGTATCCCTCAATGACTGTCTGTTCTTCTACTTACCGCTACAGTGTGGAACATGGTGGAGAGAACAGAATGAAACCTGGGCTTAGAAAATGTGAGTGTTGACTGATGTGAAGAATATGACTAAGAATAAGTCTTAATTCAAGTTAAGTCCAAGTCAAAGACCACCATCATTACTTACTTGGTTAATTAATGTGAACTAGTGAGTTTTATATTACCATACAGTATAACATATGATCATTCAACAAGTCTCAAGTTACCTTAACTTCTCCTTTTGATACCTAGAAACATCTACATTAAATGAATTAGTGAAAAGTGAGTTAACATTCTAATGTGAATGATGATGATTTCTAATATTGTGTCTGGTTTCATCCATCAGATGTCTGTGATCTCACACTGGACCCAAACACAGTAAACAGACTCCTCTCTCTGTCTGAGGAGAACAGAAAGGTGACATGGAGGACAGAGGAGCAGCCGTATCCTGATCACCCAGAGAGATTTGAGGACTGTAGACAGGTTCTGTGTAGAGAGGGTCTGACTGGGCGCTGTTACTGGGAGGTAGAGTGGAGTGGGGGGGCTGTTATAGGAGTGACATATAAAGGAATCAACAGGAGAGGAAGAGGAGGGGTTAAGGACTGTTTTCTTGGTTGCAATGACAAGTCCTGGATTCTGAACTGCTCTGACAACAGTTACTCTGCCAGGCACAATAATAAACCCACTACCATAGACGTCTGCCCCTCCAGCCCCCACAGAGTAGGAGTGTATCTGGACTGGCCAGCTGGCACTCTGTCCTTCTATAGAGCCTCCTCTGACACACTGACCCACCTGAACACATTCACCTCCACATTCACTGAGCCCCTCTATCCAGGGTTTTGGGTTTGGTGTTTTGCCGACTCAGTGTCCCTCTGTCAGTGATACACACACACACTGGACAAACACACACACACGCACACACACACACACACACTGGACAAACACACACGCACACACACACTGGGCAAACAAACACTGGACAAACAGACACACCTGCTGGACACACACACTAGATACACACACACACTGGACACACACACACACACACACACACACACACTGGACTCACAGACACACGCTGGACACACAAATACACACTGGACGCACACACACACACTGGACAAACACACACACACCTGCTGGACACACACTTGACACACACACACTCACACTGGACACACACACACACCTGCTGGACACACACACTAGATACACACACACACTGGACAAACACACACACACACTGGACAAACAAACACTGGACAAACACACACACCTGCTGGACACACACACTAGATACACACACACACTGGGGACACACACACACACACACACACACACACTGGACTCACAGACACACGCTGGACACACACACACACACACTGGACGCACACACACACACTGGACAAACACACACACACCTGCTGGACACACACTTGACACACACACACTCACACTGGACACACACACACACCTGCTGGACACACACACTAGATACACACACACACTGGACAAACACACACACACACACACACACACAAGCACACACTGGACTCACCGACACACACTGGACACACACACACACTGGACAAACACACACACTGGACAAATACACACACACACAAACACAGTGGACATACACACACACACACACTAGACAAATACACACACACACTGGACACACACACACACATACACACACTGGACTCACAGACACACACACACACACACACACACACACATACACAGACACACACACACACACACACACTGGACAAATACACACACACACAAACACAGTGGACACACACACACACACACACACACTAGACAAATACACACACACACTGGACACACACACACACACATACACACACTGGACTCACAGACACACACACACACACACACACACACATACACAGACACACACACACACACACACACACACACACACACACACACACAGGACAAATACACACACACTAGACAAACACACACACACAAACACAGTGGACACACACACACACACTGGACACACACACTGGACACACAGACACACACTGGACACACACACACACTGGACAAATACACACACACACTAGACAAACACACACACAAACACAGTGGACACACACACACTGGATTCACAGACACACACTGGACACAGATACTGGTCACACACACTCACACACACACACTGGTCACACACACTCTGGACACACACACACACACTGGACTCACAGACACACAGTGGACACACACACACACACACACACACTGGACTCACATACTCACACTGGACACACACACACACACAGGACTCACAGACACACTCTGGAAAGACACACACACACACACACTAGATACACACACACACACACACACACACACACACACACACACACAGGACACACACACACACTGGACACACACACACTGGACACACACACACTCTGGACACACACACACTGGACACACACACACTCTGGACACACACACATGCGCGTCTTTCTATAGTTGTGAGGACCTCTTACAATAACACTGTTAAAATACCAATGTGATCATGTGTTGTCTTTTATGTTGAAAAACTAATTATACAATTATATATAATTATATCTGGACATACGCTCCATAGTTGTACAATTATATATAATTATATATGGACATACGCTCCATAGTTGTATAATTATACAAGGATATATTGTACTTTTCATAATAAAACATACTTGAAACAAGAAAAGCCTGTTAATTTTATTTCACCTTAATTGTGAAAACAGTTTGTTTATTGATTTTTACGTTGCCTCCGTCAGGTTGATGATAAGATAAGGTCACTATAGCAACAGAGTGTTGTCATGCAGGGTCACTATAGCAATGTAGTGTTGTGATGCGGTGTCACTACAGCAACATAGTGTTGTGATGCAGGGTCACTATAGCAACGTAGTGTTGTGATACAGGGTCACTATAGCAACAGAGTTCTCTCTGTTCTCTGCTCTCTTTGCTCTCTGCTCCCTCTGCTCTCTCTGTTCGCTGCTCTCTCTCACTCTCTGCTCTCTCTGCTCTCTTTTCTCTGCACTCTCTGCTCTCTCTGCTCTCTCTCACTCTCTGCTCTCTCACTCTCTCACTCTCTCTTTGCTTTCTCAGCCTGCTCTCTGCTCGCTCTCTCTCTGCTCTCTGTTCTCTGCTCTCGCTCTCTCTGCTCCCTCTCTCTCTGCTCTGTCTCTGCCTCTACTCTCTCTGCTCTCTGTTCTCTGCTCTCTCTCTCTCTGCGCTCTGCTCTCTCACTTCCTCTGATCTCTCTGCTCTCTCTCTCTGCTTTCTCTCTCTCCCTCTGCTCTCTCTCTGCTCTCTCTGCCCTCTGCTCTCCCTGATCTGTCTCTCTGCTTGTTGGGAGGAAATTATAGTTGAAATGATTAATTATCATCATTGGATCATTCAGAGATCCTCACTGAACTTCTGGAGAGAGTTTGCTGCACTGAAAGTAAAGGGGCTGAATAATTTTGCACGCCCAATTTTTCAGTTTTTGATTTGTTAAAAAAGTTTGAAATATCCAATAAATGTCGTTCCACTTCATGATTGTGTCCCACTTGTTGTTGATTCTTCACAAAAAAATACAGTTTTATATCTTTATGTTTGAAGCCTGAAATGTGGCAAAAGGTTGCAAAGTTCAAGGGGGCCGAATACTTTCGCAAGGCACTGTATGTTATGGTATGAAATGTATGGGTTGTTGGTTAAGCTGTTACTGAAAATGTAAGTAAAACAGATGCATTGTCTGTACCTTGTGGGAAAGGGAGAAGGAGGGCATATCTTTCAGACAGATTGGAATGTTTGTTTTACGAGGGGAGTAGAAGACATCTCCAGACCTGAAGACACTGCGCTATTGTGTGGATCGGAGAGAGTGTGAGAAACTGATGATGCCATTTTATGTTCTCTCTTTAAAATGTAAGGTTCTTTGTACTTTTGGTCAGTACTCTCTTGTAATAAACGCTGCTACCTGAGTTTAAGACTGGGGCTCTGTCCATTCCTATAATAATAATATGGGTTTTACGATCCCATAGAATGCATTGACAGAGTACTTCATTCTGATTGGGAAATAATACAGAGGAATTTAGAATTCCACTAACACTGCTCTCAGCTCTCTCTGCTCTCTCTCTCTGCTCTCTCTCTCTGCCCTCTCTGTTCTCTCTCTCTGCCCTCTGTGCTCTGCTCTCTCTTTTCACTGCTTTCTCTTTCTGCTCTCTCTTCTCTGCTCTCTTTCTGCTCACTCTCTGCTCTCTCTCTTCTCTCTCAGCCTGCTCTCTGCTCTCTTTCTGCTCTCTGTGCTCTCTCTTTTCTCTGCTCTCTCTCTGCTCTCTCGTCTTTCTCTCTGCCCTCTCTGCTCTCTCTCTCTTTGCTCTCTGCTCTCTCTCTCTGCTCTCTCACTCTTGCTCTCTCACTCTCTTTGCTTTCTCAGCCTGCTCTCTGCTCACTCTCTCTGCCTCCTCTCTCTCTGCTATCTCTCTTCTCTCTATTCTCTGCTCTCTCTCCCTCTGTTCTCTCTGCTCTATGCTCTCTCTCTCTTTCTCCCTCTGCTCTCTCTCTGCTCTCTCTCTTTCTCCCTCTGCTCTCTCTGCTCTCTCTCTGCGCTCTCTCTCTGTTCTCTGCTCTCTGCTCTCTCTGCTCTGCTGCTCTCTCTGCCCTCTGCTCTCTCTCTGCTCTCTTGTCTCTCTGTTTTCTGCTCTCTCTCTGCCTCTGCTCTCTCTGTTCTCTGCTCTCTCTCCCTCTCGTCTCTCTCTCTTTCTCCCTTTGCTCTCTCTGCTCTGCTGCTCTCTATTTTATCTGCTCTCTCTGCTCTCTGCTCTTCCTTTAAGCAAACAGCTGGAGGCAGGGCTTTCTCCTATAGAGCTCCATTTTTATGGAACGGTCTGCCTACCCATGTCAGAGACGCAAACTCGGTCTCAACCTTTAAGTCTCTACTGAAGACTCATCTCTTCAGTGGGTCATATGATTGAGTGTAGTCGGATGTCCTGTAGTCGGGTGTCCTCGGAGTGGGCCACAGTGTCTCCTGACCCCTCCTGTCTCAGCCTCCAGTATTTATGCTGCAGTAGTTTATGTGTCGGGGGGCTAGGGTCAGTTTTTATATCTGGAGTACTTCTCCTGTCCTATTTGGTGTCCTGTCTGAATCTAAGTGTGCGTTCTCTAATTCTCTCCTTCTCTCTTTCTCTCTCTCGGAGGACCTGAGCCCTAGGACCATGCCCCAGGACTACCTGACATGATGACTCCTTGCTGTCCCCAGTCCACCTGGCTGTGCTGCTGCTCCAGTTTCAACTGTTCTGCTTTATTATTCGACCATGCTGGTCATTTATGAACATTTGAACATCTTGGCCATGTTCTGTTATAATGTCCACCCGGCACAGCCAGAAGAGGACTGGCCATCCCACATATGCTCTCTCTAATTCTCTCTTTCTTTCTCTCTCTCGGAGGACCTGAGCCCTAGGACCATGCCCCAGGAATACCTGACATGATGACTCCTTGCTGTCCCCAGTCCACCTGGCTGTGCTGCTGCTCCAGTATCAACTGTTCTGCCTTATTATTATTCGACCATGCTGGTCATTTATGAACATTTGAACATCTTGACCATGTTTTGTTATAATCTCCACCCGGCACAGCCAGAAGAGGACTGGCCACCCCACATAGCCTGGTTCCTCTCTAGGTTTCTTCCTAGGTTTTGGCCTTTCTAGGGAGTTTTTCCTAGCCACCGTGCTTCTACACCTGCATTGCTTGCTGTTTGGGGTTTTAGGCTGGGTTTCTGTACAGCACTTTGAGATATCAGCTGATGTACGAAGGGCTATATAAATAAATTTGATTTGATTTGATTCCTCTCTGCTCTCTCTCTCTCTCCCACACTCTCTGCTCTCTCTCTCTCTCTCTAATGCTCTCTGCCCTCTCTCAGCCTTCTCTCTTCTCTCTGCTCTCTCTCTCTTTTCCCTGCTCTCTGCTCTCTGTGTGCTCTGCTCTCTTCTCTCTCACACACACACTCTGCTCTCTCGCTTCTCTGCTCTCTCTGCTCTCTCTCTCTGCTCTCTTGCTTTCTGCTCTCGTTATCTGCTGTCTCTCTCTATGCTCTCTTCTCTCTGTTCTCTGCTCTCTCTGTTCTCTGCTCTCTCTCTCCCTCTGCTCTCTCTGCTCTCTCTCTCCCTCTGCTGTCTGCTCTCTCTCTTCTCTCTCTTCTCTGCTCTCTCTCTTCTCTCTGCTCTCTCTTCTCTCTGTTCTATGCTCTCTGTTCTCTGCTCTCTCTGCTCTATGCTCTCTCTCTGTTTTCTGCTCTCCCTACCCGCTCTCTCACTCTCTATTATCTCTGCTCTCTCTGCTCTCTTTGATCTCACTCTCTGATCTCTCTCTTTGCTCCCTCTCTCCCACACACTCTGCTCTCTCTCTCTGCTCTCTCTCCCACATTCTCTGCTCTCTCAATCTTAACAGTGGTGCAGTTTGGACAATCACCACTTGATGGCAGTGTTAAACCAGAAGTGATGAAAACAACATCACTGCAGAGAGAGAGAGAGAGAGAGAGAGTCTAATATACTGATATACAGTAACATTCAGAAAGTATTCAGACCCCTTGACTTTTTCCACATTTTGTCACGTTACAGCCTTATTCTAAAATGGATTAAATGTGTTTTTCCCCTCATCAATCTACACACAATAACCCAGAATTACAAAGCAAAAACTGTTTATTTTATGTGTGAACATTTTAATTAAAAAAAACGTAGATATCACATTTACATAAATATTCAGACCCTTTACTCAGTACTTTGTTGAAGCACATTTGGCAATGATTACAACCTTGAGTCTTCTTGGGTATGATGCTACAAGCTTGGCACACCTGTATTTGGGGAGTTTCTCCCATTCTTCTCTGCAGATCCTCTCAAGCTCTCTCAGGTTGGATGGGGAGCGTTGCTTCGCTGCACAGCTATTTTCACGACTCTCCAGAGATGTTTGATCGGGTTCAAGTCTGGGCTTTGGATTGGCCACTCAAAGGCATTCAGAGACTTGTCCAGAAGCCACTACTGCATCGTCTTGGCTGTGTGCTTAGGGTCGTTGTCCTGTTGGAAGGTGAAACTTTACCCCAGTCTGAGGTCCTGAAAGCTCTGGAGCAGGTTTTCATCAAGGATCTCTCTGTACTTTGCTCTGTTCATCTTACCCGTAATCCCGATTAGTCTCCCAGTCCCTGCAGCTGAAAAACATCCTCACAGCATGATGCTGCCACCACCATACTTCATCGTAGGGATGGTGCCAGGTTACCTCCAGATGTGATGCTTAGCATTCAGTTTGCTTAGCAAACCAGTTAAATCTTGGTTTCAAAAGACCAGAGAATCTTGTTTCTCATGGTCTGAGAGTCCTTTAGGTGCCTTTTGGCAAACTCCAAGCGGACTGTCATGTGCCTTTGACGGAGGACTGGCTTCCATCTGGCCACTCTACCATAAAGGCCTGATTGGTGGAGTGCTGCAGAGATGGTTGTCCTTCTGGAAGGTTCTCCAATCTCCCATCGGGTTCTTGGTCACCTCCCTGGCCAAGGCCCTTCTCCACTAATTGCTCAGTTTCACAGAGCGGCCAGCTTCAGGAAGAGTCTTGGAGGTTCCTAACGACTTCCTTTTCAGAATGATGGAGACCACTGTGTTCTTGGGGACCTTCAATGCTGCATAATTATTTTGGTACCCTTTCCCAGATCTGTGCCTCACACACAGTGTCCTGTAGGCCAATGTACTTCCATATACACCCCCCATCTACTACTGCCACTATATATATATATATATATATATATATATATATATATATATATATATATATATATATATATATATATATATATATATAGACCACCTGATAGAACCCAGGTCTCATCTCTCTATCAGTACTAGCCACTACAATTGCTACTATATACAGTGCCTTGCGAAAGTATTCGGCCCCCTTGAACTTTGCGACCTTTTGCCACATTTCAGGCTTCAAACATAAAGATATAAAAGTGTATTTTTTTGTGAAGAATCAACAACAAGTGGGACACAATCATGAAGTGGAACGACATTTATTGGATATTTCAAACTTTTTTAACAAATCAAAAAATGAAAAATTGGGCGTGCAAAATTATTCAGCCCCTTCATCACCATTCCATCACCATTCCATCACCATTCCATCACCATTCCATCATCATTCCATTACCATTCCATTACCATTCCATCACCATTCCACTACCATTCCATCACCATTCCATCACCATTCCATCACCATTCCACTACCATTCCATCACCATTCCATCACCATTCCATTACCATTCCATCACGATTCCATTACCATTCCATCACCATTCCATCACCATTCCACCACCATTCCATCACCATTCCATTACCATTCCATCACCATTCCATCACCATTCCACTACCATTCCATTACCATTCAATCACCATTCCATCACCATTCCATCACCATTCTGTTACCATTCCACTACCATTCCATTACCATTCCATCACCATTCCATCACCATTCCATTACCATTCCATCACCATTCCATCACCATTCCATTACCATTCCATTACCATTCCATTACCATTCCATCACCATTCCATTGCCATTCCACCACCATTCCATCACCAATCCATTACCATTCCATCACCATTCCATCACCATTCCACTACCATTCCATTACCATTCAATCACCATTCCATCACCATTCCATCACCATTCCATCACCATTCTGTTACCATTCCACTACCATTCCATTACCATTCCATCACCATTCCATCACCATTCCATTACCATTCCATCACCATTCCATTACCATTCCATTACCATTCCATAAACATTCCATCACCATTCCATTGCCATTCCACCACCATTACATCACCATTCCATCACCATTCCATCACCATTCCATCACCATTCCATTACCATTCCATTACCATTTCATCACCATTCCACTACCATTCCATCACCATTCCATCACCATTCCATTACCATTCCATCACCATTCCACTACCATTCCATCACCATTCCATTACCATTCCATCACCATTCCATCACCATTCCATTACCATTCCATCACCATTCCACCACCATTCCATCACCATTCCATCACCATTCCATTACCATTCCATCACCATTCCATCACCATTCCATCACCATTCCACTACCATTCCATTACCATTCCATCACCATTCCATCACCATTCCATCACCATTCCATCACCATTCTGTTACCATTCCACTACCATTCCATTACCATTCCATCACCATTCCATCACCATTCCATCACCATTCCATTACCATTCCATCACCATTCCATTTCCATTCCATCACCATTCCATCACCATTCCACTACCATTCCATCACCATTCCACCACCATTCCATCACCATTCCATCACCATTCCATCACCATTCCATTACCATTCCATCACCATTCAATCACCATTCCATCACCATTCCATCACCATTCCATCACCATTCCATTACCATTCCACCACCATTCCACCACCATTCCTTCACCATTCCATCCACTTCCACAGTTCTTTACTAAAAACAATATATATTATTACTGTGTAAAACCTAGCAGTACTACTGATTTCTCTGAGAGTGAGGCAGATATATATTATTACTGTGTAAAACCTAGCAGTACTACTGATTTCACTGATAGTGAGGCAGATATATATTATTACTGTGTAAAACCTAGCAGTACTACTGATTTCTCTGAGAGTGAGGCAGATATATATTATTACTGTATAAAACCTAGCAGTACTACTGATTTCTCTGAGAGTGAGGCAGATATATATTATTACTGTGTAAAACCTAGCAGTACTACTGATTTCACTGATAGTGAGGCAGATATATATTATTACTGTGTAAAACCTAGCAGTACTACTGATTTCTCTGAGAGTGAGGCAGATATATATTATTACTGTGTAAAACCTAGCAGTACTACTGATTTCTCTGAGAGTCAGGCAGATATATATTATTACTGTGTAAAACCTAGCAGTACTACTGATTTCACTGAGAGTGAGGCAGATATATATTATTACTGTGTAAAACTTAGCAGTACTACTGATTTATCTGAGAGTGAGACAGATATATGTTATTACTGTATAAAACCTAGCAGTACTATTGATTTCACTGAGAGTGGGGCAGATATATATTATTACTGTGTAAAACCTAGCAGTACTACTGATTTCACTGATAGTGAGGCAGATATATATTATTACTGTGTAAAACCTAGCAGTACTACTGATTTCTCTGAGAGTGAGGCAGATATATATTATTACTGTGTAAAACCTAGCGGTACTACTGATTTCTCTGAGAGTGAGACAGATATATATTATTACTGTGTAAAACCTAGCAGTACTACTGATTTCTCTGAGAGTGAGGCAGATATATATTATTACTGTGTAAAACCTAGCAGTACTACTGATTTCTCTGAGAGTGAGGCAGATATATATTATTACTGTGTAAAACCTAGCAGTATTACTGATTTCTCTGAGAGTGAGGCAGATATATATTATTACTGTATAAAACCTAGCAGTACTACTGATTTCTCTGAGAGTGAGGCAGATATATATTATTACTGTGTAAAACCTAGCAGTACTACTGATTTCTCTGAGAGTGGGGCAGATATATATTATTACTGTGTAAAACCTAGCAGTTCTACTGATTTCTCTGAGAGTGGGGCAGATATATATTATTACTGTGTAAAACCTAGCAGTACTACTGATTTCTCTGAGAGTGAGGCAGATATATATTATTACTGTATAAAACCTAGCAGTACTACTGATTTCTCTGAGAGTGAGGCAGATATATATTATTACTGTGTAAAACCTAGCAGTACTACTGATTTCTCTGAGAGTGAGGCAGATATATATTATTACTGTGTAAAACCTAGCAGTACTACTGATTTCTCTGAGAGTGAGGAGGATATATATTATTACTGTGTAAAACCTAGCAGTACTACTGATTTCTCTGAGAGTGAGACAGATATATATCATTACTGTGTAAAACCTAGCAGTACTACTGATTTCACTGAGAGTGAGGCAGATATATATTATTACTGTGTAAAACCTAGCAGTACTACTGATTTCTCTGAGAGTGAGACAGATATATATTATTACTGTATAAAACCTAGCAGTACTACTGATTTCTCTGATAGTGAGGCAGATATATATTATTACTGTGTAAAACCTAGCAGTACTACTGATTTCTCTGAGAGTGAGGCAGATATATATTATTACTGTGTAAAACCTAGCAGTACTACTGATTTCTCTGAGAGTGAGACAGATATATATTATTACTGTGTAAAACCTAGCAGTACTACTGATTTCTCTGAGAGTGAGGCAGATATATATTATTACTGTGTAAAACCTAGCAGTACTACTGATTTCTCTGAGAGTGAGGCAGATATATATTATTACTGTGTAAAACCTAGCAGTACTACTGATTTCTCTGAGAGTGAGACAGATATATATTATTACTGTGTAAAACCTAGCAGTACTACTGATTTCTCTGAGAGTGAGACAGATATATATTATTACTGTGTAAAACCTAGCAGTACTACTGATTTCACTGAGAGTGAGGCAGATATATATTATTACTGTGTAAAACCTAGCAGTACTACTGATTTCTCTGAGAGTGAGACAGATATATATTATTACTGTGTAAAACCTAGCAGTACTACTGATTTCTCTGAGAGTGAGACAGATATATATTATTACTGTGTAAAACCTAGCAGTACTACTGATTTCACTGAGAATGAGACAGATATATATTATTACTGTGTAAAACCTAGCAGTACTACTGATTTCTCTGAGAGTGAGACAGATATATATTATTACTGTGTAAAACCTAGCAGTACTACTGATTTCTCTGAGAGTGAGACAGATATATATTATTACTGTGTAAAACCTAGCAGTACTACTGATTTCACTGAGAATGAGACAGATATATATTATTACTGTGTAAAACCTAGCAGTACTACTGATTTCTCTGAGAGTGAGACAGATATATATTATTACTGTGTAAAACCTAGCAGTACTACTGATTTCTCTGAGTGAGGCAGATATATATTATTACTGTGTAAAACCTAGCAGTACTACTGATTTCTCTGAGAGTGAGGCAGATATATATTATTACTGTGTAAAACCTAGCAGTACTACTGATTTCTCTGAGAGTGAGGCAGATATATATTATTACTGTGTAAAACCTAGCAGTACTACTGATTTCTCTGAGAGTGAGGCAGATATATATTATTACTGTGTAAAACCTAGCAGTACTACTGATTTCTCTGAGAGTGAGACAGATATATATTATTACTGTGTAAAACCTAGCAGTACTACTGATTTCTCTGAGAGTGAGGCAGATATATATTATTACTGTGTAAAACCTAGCAGTACTACTGATTTCTCTGAGAGTGGGGCAGATATATATTATTACTGTGTAAAACCTAGCAGTACTACTGATTTCTCTGAGAGTGAGGCAGATATATATTATTACTGTGTAAAACCTAGCAGTACTACTGATTTCTCTGAGAGTGAGGCAGATATATATTATTACTGTGTAAAACCTAGCAGTACTACTGATTTCTCTGAGAGTGAGGCAGATATATATTATTACTGTGTAAAACCTAGCAGTACTACTGATTTCTCTGAGAGTGAATCAGATATATATTATTACTGTGTAAAACCTAGCAGTACTACTGATTTCTCTGAGAGTGAGGCAGATATATATTATTACTGTGTAAAACCTAGCAGTACTACTGATTTCACTGAGAATGAGACAGATATATATTATTACTGTGTAAAACCTAGCAGTACTACTGATTTCTCTGAGAGTGGGGCAGATATATATTATTACTGTGTAAAACCTAGCAGTACTACTGATTTCACTGAGAGTGAGGCAGATATATATTATTACTGTGTAAAACCTAGCAGTACTACTGATTTCTCTGAGAGTGGGGCAGATATATATTATTACTGTGTAAAACCTAGCAGTACTACTGATTTCTCTGAGAGTGAGGCAGATATAT
The DNA here is from genome assembly GCF_013265735.2 of Oncorhynchus mykiss. Classification (NCBI taxonomy): domain Eukaryota; kingdom Metazoa; phylum Chordata; class Actinopteri; order Salmoniformes; family Salmonidae; genus Oncorhynchus; species Oncorhynchus mykiss. The sequence goes on from NC_048576.1 coordinate 101,561,296, forward strand.
ATTATTACTGTGTAAAACCTAGCAGTACTACTGATTTCTCTGAGAGTGAGGCAGATATATATTATTACTGTGTAAAACCTAGCAGTACTACTGATTTCACTGAGAGTGAGGCAGATATATATTATTACTGTGTAAAACCTAGCAGTACTACTGATTTCTCTGAGAGTGAGACAGATATATATTATTACTGTGTAAAACCTAGCAGTACTACTGATTTCTCTGAGAGTGAGGCAGATATATATTATTACTGTATAAAACCTAGCAGTACTACTGATTTCTCTGAGAGTGGGGCAGATATATATTATTACTGTGTAAAACCTTGCAGTACTACTGATTTCTCTGAGAGTGAGACAGATATATATTATTACTGTGTAAAACCTAGCAGTACTACTGATTTCTCTGAGAGTGAGGCAGATATATATTATTACTGTATAAAACCTAGCAGTACTACTGATTTCTCTGAGAGTGAGGCAGATATATATTATTACTGTGTAAAACCTAGCAGTACTACTGATTTCTCTGAGAGTGAGGCAGATATATATTATTACTGTGTAAAACCTAGCAGTACTACTGATTTCACTGAGAGTGAGGCAGATATATATTATTACTGTGTAAAACCTAGCAGTACTACTGATTTCTCTGAGAGTGAGACAGATATATATTATTACTGTGTAAAACCTAGCAGTACTACTGATTTCACTGAGAATGAGACAGATATATATTATTACTGTGTAAAACCTAGCAGTACTACTGATTTCACTGAGAGTGAGGCAGATATATATTATTACTGTGTAAAACCTAGCAGTACTACTGATTTCTCTGAGAGTGAGGCAGATATATATTATTACTGTGTAAAACCTAGCAGTACTACTGATTTCTCTGAGAGTGAGGCAGATATATATTATTACTGTGTAAAACCTAGCAGTACTACTGATTTCACTGAGAGTGAGGCAGATATATATTATTACTGTGTAAAACCTAGCAGTACTACTGATTTCTCTGAGAGTGAGACAGATATATATTATTACTGTGTAAAACCTAGCAGTACTACTGATTTCACTGAGAATGAGACAGATATATATTATTACTGTGTAAAACCTAGCAGTACTACTGATTTCACTGAGAGTGAGGCAGATATATATTATTACTGTGTAAAACCTAGCAGTACTACTGATTTCTCTGAGAGTGAGGCAGATATATATTATTACTGTGTAAAACCTAGCAGTACTACTGATTTCACTGAGAGTGAGGCAGATATATATTATTACTGTGTAAAACCTAGCAGTACTACTGATTTCTCTGAGAGTGAGACAGATATATATTATTACTGTGTAAAACCTAGCAGTACTACTGATTTCACTGAGAATGAGACAGATATATATTATTACTGTGTAAAACCTAGCAGTACTACTGATTTCTCTGAGAGTGAGGCAGATATATATTATTACTGTGTAAAACCTAGCAGTACTACTGATTTCACTGAGAGTGAGGCAGATATATATTATTACTGTGTAAAACCTAGCAGTACTACTGATTTCTCTGAGAGTGAGACAGATATATATTATTACTGTGTAAAACCTAGCAGTACTACTGATTTCACTGAGAATGAGACAGATATATATTATTACTGTGTAAAACCTAGCAGTACTACTGATTTCTCTGAGAGTGAGGCAGATATATATTATTACTGTGTAAAACCTAGCAGTACTACTGATTTCTCTGAGAGTGAGGCAGATATATATTATTACTGTGTAAAACCTAGCAGTACTACTGATTTCTCTGAGAGTGAGGCAGATATATATTATTACTGTGTAAAACCTAGCAGTACTACTGATTTCTCTGAGAGTGAGACAGATATATATTATTACTGTGTAAAACCTAGCAGTACTACTGATTTCACTGAGAATGAGACAGATATATATTATTACTGTGTAAAACCTAGCAGTACTACTGATTTCTCTGAGAGTGAGGCAGATATATATTATTACTGTGTAAAACCTAGCAGTACTACTGATTTCTCTGAGAGTGAGACAGATATATATTATTACTGTGTAAAACCTAGCAGTACTACTGATTTCACTGAGAGTGAGACAGATATATATTATTACTGTGTAAAACCTAGCAGTACTACTGATTTCTCTGAGAGTGAGGCAGATATATATTATTACTGTGTAAAACCTAGCAGTACTACTGATTTCTCTGAGAATGGGGCAGATATATATTATTACTGTGTAAAACCTAGCAGTACTACTGATTTCACTGAGAGTGAGGCAGATATATATTATTACTGTGTAAAACCTAGCAGTACGACTGATTTCTCTGAGAGTGAGGCAGATATATATTATTACTGTGTAAAACCTAGCAGTACTACTGATTTCTCTGAGAGTGAGGCAGATATATATTATTACTGTGTAAAACCTAGCAGTACTACTGATTTCTCTGAGAGTGAGGCAGATATATATTATTACTGCATAAAACCTAGCAGTACTACTGATTTCTCTGAGAGTGAGGCAGATATATATTATTACTGTGTAAAACCTAGCAGTACTACTGATTTCTCTGAGAGTGAGGCAGATATATATTATTACTGTGTAAAACCTAGCAGTACTACTGATTTCTCTGAGAGTGAGGCAGATATATATTATTACTGCATAAAACCTAGCAGTACTACTGATTTCTCTGAGAGTGAGACAGATATATATTATTACTGTATAAAACCTAGCAGTACTACTGATTTCTCTGAGAATGAGACAGATATATATTATTACTGTATAAAACCTAGCAGTACTACTGATTTCACTGAGAGTGAGACAGATATATATTATTACTGTGTAAAACCTAGCGGTACTACTGATTTCACTGAGAGTGAGGCAGATATATATTATTACTGTGTAAAACCTAGCAGTACTACTGATTTCACTGAGAGTGAGGCAGATATATATTATTACTGTGTAAAACCTAGCAGTACTACTGATTTCTCTGAGAGTGAGACAGATATATATTATTACTGTGTAAAACCTAGCAGTACTACTGATTTCTCTGAGAGTGAGGCAGATATATATTATTACTGTATAAAACCTAGCAGTACTACTGATTTCTCTGAGAGTGAGGCAGATATATATTATTACTGTATAAAACCTAGCAGTACTACTGATTTCTCTGAGAGTGAGACAGATATATATTATTACTGTGTAAAACCTAGCAGTACTACTGATTTCTCTGAGAGTGAGGCAGATATATATTATTACTGTGTAAAACCTAGCAGTACTACTGATTTCTCTGAGAGTGAGGCAGATATATATTATTACTGTGTAAAACCTAGCAGTACTACTGATTTCTCTGAGAGTGAATCAGATATATATTATTACTGTATAAAACCTAGCAGTACTACTGATTTCTCTGAGAGTGAGGCAGATATATATTATTACTGTGTAAAACCTAGCAGTACTACTGATTTCACTGAGAGTGAGGCAGATATATATTATTACTGTGTAAAACCTAGCAGTACTACTGATTTCTCTGAGAGTGAGACAGATATATATTATTACTGTGTAAAACCTAGCAGTACTACTGATTTCTCTGAGAGTGAGGCAGATATATATTATTACTGTGTAAAACCTAGCAGTACTACTGATTTCTCTGAGAGTGAGACAGATATATATTATTACTGTATAAAACCTAGCAGTACTACTGATTTCACTGAGAGTGAGGCAGATATATATTATTACTGTGTAAAACCTAGCAGTACTACTGATTTCTCTGAGAGTGAGGCAGATATATATTATTACTGTGTAAAACCTAGCAGTACTACTGATTTCTCTGAGAGTGAGACAGATATATATTATTACTGTGTAAAACCTAGCAGTACTACTGATTTCTCTGAGAGTGAATCAGATATATATTATTACTGTATAAAACCTAGCAGTACTACTGATTTCTCTGAGAGTGAGGCAGATATATATTATTACTGTATAAAACCTAGCAGTACTACTGATTTCTCTGAGAGTGAGGCAGATATATATTATTACTGTGTAAAACCTAGCAGTACTACTGATTTCTCTGAGAGTGAGGCAGATATATATTATTACTGTGTAAAACCTAGCAGTACTACTGATTTCTCTGAGAGTGAATCAGATATATATTATTACTGTATAAAACCTAGCAGTACTACTGATTTCTCTGAGAGTGAGGCAGATATATATTATTACTGTGTAAAACCTAGCAGTACTACTGATTTCTCTGAGAGTGGGGCAGATATATATTATTACTGTGTAAAACCTAGCAGTACTACTGATTTCACTGAGAGTGAGGCAGATATATATTATTACTGTGTAAAACCTAGCAGTACTACTGATTTCTCTGAGAGTGAGGCAGATATATATTATTACTGTGTAAAACCTAGCAGTACTACTGATTTCTCTGAGAGTGAGGCAGATATATATTATTACTGTGTAAAACCTAGCAGTACTACTGATTTCTCTGAGAGTGAGGCAGATATATATTATTACTGTGTAAAACCTAGCGGTACTACTGATTTCTCTGAGAGTGAGGCAGATATATATTATTACTGTGTAAAACCTAGCAGTACTACTGATTTCTCTGAGAGTGAGACAGATATATATTATTACTGTGTAAAACCTAGCAGTACTACTGATTTCTCTGAGAGTGAGACAGATATATATTATTACTGTGTAAAACCTAGCAGTACTACTGATTTCTCTGAGAGTGAGGCAGATATATATTATTACTGTGTAAAACCTAGCAGTACTACTGATTTCTCTGAGAGTGAGGCAGATATATATTATTACTGTGTAAAACCTAGCAGTACTACTGATTTCTCTGAGAGTGAGACAGATATATATTATTACTGTGTAAAACCTAGCAGTACTACTGATTTCTCTGAGAGTGAGACAGATATATATTATTACTGTGTAAAACCTAGCAGTACTACTGATTTCTCTGAGAGTGAGGCAGATATATATTATTACTGTGTAAAACCTAGCAGTACTACTGATTTCTCTGAGAGTGAGACAGATATATATTATTACTGTATAAAACCTAGCAGTACTACTGATTTCACTGAGAGTGAGGCAGATATATATTATTACTGTGTAAAACCTAGCAGTACTACTGATTTCTCTGAGAGTGAGGCAGATATATATTATTACTGTGTAAAACCTAGCAGTACTACTGATTTCTCTGAGAGTGAGACAGATATATATTATTACTGTGTAAAACCTAGCAGTACTACTGATTTCTCTGAGAGTGAATCAGATATATATTATTACTGTATAAAACCTAGCAGTACTACTGATTTCTCTGAGAGTGAGGCAGATATATATTATTACTGTATAAAACCTAGCAGTACTACTGATTTCTCTGAGAGTGAGGCAGATATATATTATTACTGTGTAAAACCTAGCAGTACTACTGATTTCTCTGAGAGTGAGGCAGATATATATTATTACTGTGTAAAACCTAGCAGTACTACTGATTTCTCTGAGAGTGAATCAGATATATATTATTACTGTATAAAACCTAGCAGTACTACTGATTTCTCTGAGAGTGAGGCAGATATATATTATTACTGTGTAAAACCTAGCAGTACTACTGATTTCTCTGAGAGTGGGGCAGATATATATTATTACTGTGTAAAACCTAGCAGTACTACTGATTTCACTGAGAGTGAGGCAGATATATATTATTACTGTGTAAAACCTAGCAGTACTACTGATTTCTCTGAGAGTGAGGCAGATATATATTATTACTGTGTAAAACCTAGCAGTACTACTGATTTCTCTGAGAGTGAGGCAGATATATATTATTACTGTGTAAAACCTAGCAGTACTACTGATTTCTCTGAGAGTGAGGCAGATATATATTATTACTGTGTAAAACCTAGCGGTACTACTGATTTCTCTGAGAGTGAGGCAGATATATATTATTACTGTGTAAAACCTAGCAGTACTACTGATTTCTCTGAGAGTGAGACAGATATATATTATTACTGTGTAAAACCTAGCAGTACTACTGATTTCTCTGAGAGTGAGACAGATATATATTATTACTGTGTAAAACCTAGCAGTACTACTGATTTCTCTGAGAGTGAGGCAGATATATATTATTACTGTGTAAAACCTAGCAGTACTACTGATTTCTCTGAGAGTGAGGCAGATATATATTATTACTGTGTAAAACCTAGCAGTACTACTGATTTCTCTGAGAGTGAGACAGATATATATTATTACTGTGTAAAACCTAGCAGTACTACTGATTTCTCTGAGAGTGAGACAGATATATATTATTACTGTGTAAAACCTAGCAGTACTACTGATTTCTCTGAGAGTGAGGCAGATATATATTATTACTGTGTAAAACCTAGCAGTACTACTGATTTCTCTGAGAGTGAGGCAGATATATATTATTACTGTGTTAAACCTAGTAGTACTACTGATTTCTCTGAGAGTGAGGCAGATATATATTATTACTGTGTAAAACCTAGCAGTACTACTGATTTCTCTGAGAGTGAGGCAGATATATATTATTACTGTGTTAAACCTAGCAGTACTACTGATTTCTCTGAGAGTGAGACAGATATATATTATTACTGTGTAAAACCTAGCAGTACTACTGATTTCACTGAGAGTGAGGCAGATATATATTATTACTGTGTAAAACCTAGCAGTACTACTGATTTCTCTGAGAGTGAGGCAGATATATATTATTACTGTGTAAAACCTAGCAGTACTACTGATTTCTCTGAGAGTGAGGCAGATATATATTATTACTGTGTTAAACCTAGTAGTACTACTGATTTCTCTGAGAGTGAGGCAGATATATATTACTACGTGATATACTATTTTTTAGCTCAGAGACTCTAATTTTCTCCAAAGTAAAAAAAAAACATTTCACATTTTTGTGAAATTCTTACTTACAAGCCCCTAACCAACAATGCAGTTAAAAACATAAGAGTAAGAAAAAGTAATACAAGTAAGAAGAAATTAAAGAGTAGCAGTAAAATAACAGTAGCAAGACGATATACAGGGGGGGTACCAGTACAGAGTCAATGTGCGGGGAAACCGGTTAGTCGAGGTAACATGTACATGTAGGTAGAGTTATTAAAGTGACTATACGTAGATGATAACAGAGAGTAGCAGCGGTGTAAAAGGTATGGGGGGGGGGGGGCAATGCAAATAGTCTGGGTAGCTATTTGATTAGATGTTCAGGAGTCTTATGGCTTGGGGGTAGAAGCTGTTTAGAAGCCTCTTGGACTTAGACTTGGCGCTCCGGTACCACTTGCTGTGCGGTACCAGGGAGAACAGTCTATGACTAGGGTGGCTGGGGTCTTTGACAATTTTTGGGGCTTTCCTCTAACACCGCCTGGTATAGAGGTTCTGGATGGCAGGAAGCTTGGTCCCAGTGATGTACTGGGCCGTGCTTACTACCTTCTGAAGTGCAATGCGGTCGGAGGCTGAGCTGCTGCCATAACAGGCAGTGATGCAACCAGTCAGGATGCTCTCGATGGTGCAGCTGTTGAACCTTTTGAGGCTCTGAGGACCTATGAAAAATCTTTTCATTCTCCTGATGGGGAATAGGTTTTACCGTGCCCTCTTCATGACTCTCTTGGTGTGCTTGCTCCATATAAGGGAACACCCCCCTGAAATGGACAAAAATGAATGGGATGTTATTGGCACCGTACGAAACATATACACAATGTAGAATACCACCCAATTGGACGTTGTTTCATTCAAAACTGATTGCAAATGCCATATGGAAATGCCAAGTGTAACACTGCAAAAATCCAATATAAAGTGAGTGCACTCCACCGTAATTTTTCATATTGCAAATGTAACACAAGGCAAGACCCAAGAGTAAAATTTTGAAAAAATGCCTTTTTTTTTCAAAACAGAATGTTATGTCTATTTGCGATGTACGATCATAGGAAGTTGGTTTACAAACCCAAAAGTCAGTGAACCATGTCCAAAAGGCATTTATACTGCCAAAATGATATATAGCACTATGTTAAGCCATGAATCAACCTAGATGGTCTATACCCCTTGCTCCCCCCTAAAATGTGCTTCTGGTAACCAACATTCCAATCAGCAGGTGCACGGCTGCCCATTTGCAATATGGCCGGGTGTAGTGGTGATAGCAGTGATAGTGGTTCCTCTCCAACGCTCGTTGTGTTGATTTCATCATGTTCATTTGGTGATGTTTTTTCACTGATGAATCATATTGCAAATGTACTGTGCTTTTGCAATATGTTTCAATGAGCATTTACCATCATGAATTTGACATGCTCAAAAAAACTGCAGGAATGTGAAATTGACAGGCCCGATGAACTCGGGATGGCCGCTCTCTTCCTCTCCGCTCATTGGTGTTGATTTCAGAATTTCATTATGGTGATGGTACCTCACTGTTTAAACATATTGCAAATGTACCAAGCAAGTCACAGTCCATCAGTCAATTACATATCATTCTGACACTGATACTGATAATTGATACCATCTGACACCAAACCCAATTTTTCCAACTCGTTTAGAAGCCAACTATGACATATTTCAGAGCTGGCCCAAAATGCACAGCGTCTTCTATTTAAACCATAATATAAACATAAAACACATAGTTACGTTCCAGCTGCGGGTCCAGCTCTGACATTATGTGTAGACCTAGCTGAGGCGACCCCAAATCCCAAGTTTCGGCCCGATAGGTCATTTGGAGCCAGAGCAGCGACCTTAATTGGTGTTGAAAATACACATTTTCCGGGAGTTGCTACGGGGTCCTTGAATGAGACACGTTGGGGTCTATCTCTATGGGCCGAGCCTTGCGACTCTGAGACTTTTGTAAATGTCGTCATTTTCGTAATGGTCAAAATGAAATGAAGTTATTGCAAATATACAAGGCTGTTTCTCGGTCTGAGAACCTTCTAAAGCCACATAACTCACCACGCACTATCGACCTGAGCTCTAGAACAGGTTTCTAAAGCTTCAGAACTCTAGGTCTGGCAGCTGTTTAAACTTCTTGTGGCTGCAATCCCATTAAGGAATGCAAAACAACAGATATCTCATAATTAAAATTCCTCAAACATAGATGTATCTTATACCGTTTTAAAGTAATATTTTTGTTAATCCCACCACAGTGTCCGATTTCAAATATGCTTTACAGCAAAAGCACCACAAACTATTATGTTAGGTCACCACCAAGCCAGAGAATAAACAGCCATTTTTCCAGCCAAAGATAGGAGTCACAAAAAGCACAAATAGAGATAAAATGAATCACTAACCTTTGTATGTTTTGTTTGAAAAAGTTAATATTTAAGAAATCTGAGTTTACATTGGCACATTACGTTCACTAGTTCCAAAAACATCCAGTGATTTTGCATAACCACATCGATTCACATGAAATGCGTATCATAAATGTAGATGATAACACAAGTTACACACATGGAATCATAGATATACCTCACCTTAATGCAACCGCTGTGTCAGATTTCAATTTTTTTTACAGAAAAAGCAAACCATGCAATAATCTGAAACGGCGCTCAGAACAATAATCAAATTAGCCGCCATTATTGGAGTCAACAGAAACCAGAAATTACATGATAAATATTCCCTTACCTTTCATGATCTTCATCAGAATGCACTCCCAGGAATCCCAGGTCCACAATAAATGCTTGATTTGTTCGATAATGTCCGTTATTTATGTCCAAGTAGCTACTTTGTTAGCGCGTTTGGTACACCATAAGAAGTTAATAGTTCAAACAAAGGTAACTATTGCAGGCTCTGTGTGTCTCTAAGCCCCAAACTGTGTCACTCTGTCCTAGCTTTGTGTGTGTGTGAGTTTGTCTTGGAAATCTGGGTTGCCTAATCACACATATGAAGATTTGAAAAGATCTGACCTTTTTAACCCTTCGAAACAGCCACTAAGACACCATTTTAAGGTACTTCCGGTTGACACAGGAAGCTGAAAGTGAACACATATCCTCCTTAGGATAGGCTCTTATATAAGTTTGAGTCTTAAGTCTTAATGCTAAGAACTGACTGATTTACACAGGGTTGAATGAGTTTGTGTTATTTCAGAAAATCACAGAAAATCACAGAAATCTCGCAGAGCTCCAAAACAGATTCGTATGAACACGCTGCAACTGGATCTGCAACCTTTTTTGAAAAAAACAACAACACATTTTTATGAACATCACCAATTGTACAGTGCCTTTCTTCATGATGCTCTCTGCGCTTTTAACGGAACTCTGAGACTATCACAGTGCAGGTGCATTTATGCGGAGACTTGATTACACACAGGTGGATTGTATTCATCATCATTAGTCATTTAGGTCAACATTGGATCATTCAGAGATCCTCACTGAACTTCTGGAGAGAGTTTGCTGCACTGAAAGTAAAGGGGCTGAATAATTTTGCACGCCCAATTTTTCAGTTTTTGATTTGTTAAAAAAGTTTGAAATATCCAATAAATGTCGTTCCACTTCATGATTGTATCCCACTTGTTGTTGATTCTTCACAAAAAAATACAGTTTTATATCTTTATGTTTGAAGCCTGAAATGTGGCAAAAGGTCGCAAAGTTCCGAGAGACTTCGTTCGATGAAGATCCCGGAAGATCTGGCCCCATTGCCATCCGCAAATTTTACAAACATTCGGGGACATCTAGTAAGGAACCGTACATTTGCAATATGGAGTTTCTCATCAACCATAGGGCAAATGTCAAAATGTTCCCTTCTGTGTGTTAGTTTGTTGTGGACACCAAGGAACTTGAAGCTCTCAACCTACTAAACTACAGCCCCCTTCATGAGAATGGGTGTGTGCAAGGTCCTCCTGAAATTTAAACAAGTGAGAGATACATGTCTGTCATTGAACAACCCCATGCCCTGATTAGATAGTGAAAAAACACACCAATCTCTTTCATAAATTCTTTAAACAATAACAGATAATTGACCAACATTTCTGAAAATTTTTTGGAATGAAACTATTCTTGTTTCCTCATCTGAGCTCAGCGTAGATGAGAGATGTAATGTTTGTCTCTGTTGTGTTGAAGACCAATCAAGCAGGAGAGACCAGCCTCCCCTGTACCCAGCTGTGTGTCCATGAAGAGTGACTGGTCTAAGGGTCAAATTATAGACTTTAGAGAGGGAGACTTTTCTACTGAACAAAGGTAAGAAGAACTCATGGGTCCTGGTCAGTGAGTTAAAGAACACTGTCTCTAGTCATTTCTCCTCTCCCATTTTCCCATTTATTGTTGTTGTTTATTAAATAAACACAACATTCCCTCCGTGTGTGTCTGTGTGTGTGTGTATGTGTGTGTGTGTGTGTGTGTGTGTGTGTGTGTGTGTGTGTGTGTGTGTGTGTGTGTGTGTGTGTGTGTGTGTGTGTGTGTGTGTGTGTGCTTACTCATTGGATGTTTTGTCAACAGAAACGAACAGGGGAGGTCAGAGTCAGAGATTCTCAGTGGTCAGTCTTCCCAGAGTCATCAAACAGACCTGGACTCCATATTCAGGGTATGTGGTCCTGTTATGTACATTTGTTTTTGTTTACCTCAAATAAAGTTGATCTGTCAATCATTCATTAATGTGTTAATGAGAAAGCATTTATCTCTTGCTTAACTTATTTACTTGATTTATTTCAGTTGCTTGAAGAGAATATTATGATATTTGTGAAGAACGAGCTGAAGATGTTCAAGAGTATTCTTAGTCCAGAACTCCCAGAATGCTTTGATTGTCAGAAGCAGGATAATGAAGTGGTGGACACTGAAGATGAGAAGCAGGAGAGCAGTGCCAGAGAGGGGGCTCTGAAGATCACACTGCACATCCTGAGGAAAATGAACCAGAAGGAGCTTGCTGACACACTGGAGAAATGTAAGAGCTGTCTGACTCATGCTGAATTCTGTTTTATAACAGCTCAAGTAGCTGTGCAACTCAATGATATTGTAGAAGCCGATAACACAACACCTAGTGACCTCATCAAGTAGCAGTAGGGATGTGTTGTGGTGATTTATTGAGAGAGAGAGAGAGAGAGAGAGAGAGAGAGAGAGAGAGAGAGAGAGAGAGAGAGAGAGAGAGAGAGAGAGAGAGAGAGAGAGAGATCAATAATACCAATAATAATATAATCAGTCACACCAGTCTGTAATGCATCATGGAAACATTAATCATTTATATAGACATTTAAGAGAATGATTTATTATAATGTTCAACTTTATAACAGTCCTACAAGACTGTAGGCATTAAAACGGACAAAATGTTAATATTGTCTGTGTTATTTCTAGATTCAGATGAGCTTGCTGTGATTTGCCAACGTGAACTCAAATCCAATCTAAAGAAGAAGTTTCAATGTGTATTTGAGGGGATCGCTAAACAAGGAAACCCAACACTTCTCAATAGGATCTACACAGAGCTCTACATCACAGAGGGTGGAACAGGGGAGGTCAATAATGAACATGAGCTGAGACAGATTGAGACAACAAATAGGAAACAAGCAAGAACAGAGACTGCAATCAAATGTAACGACATCTTCAAACCCTTAACTGGACAAGACAAACTTATCAGAACTGTGCTGACAAAGGGAGTCGCTGGCATTGGAAAAACAGTCTCTGTGCAGAAGTTCATTCTGGACTGGGCTGAAGGAAAAGCAAATCAGGATGTCCAATTTGTATTTTCATTCCCTTTCCGGGAGCTGAATATGATAAAAGAAGAACACACTTTGATTGAACGTCTCAATCACTTCTCAATGGAAACCAAACAATCAAGAATCTCCAACTACGACAAGTACAAAGTTCTGTTCATCTTTGATGGTCTGGATGAGTGCCGACTGCCCCTAGACTTCCAGAAGAACAAGATCTGTTGTGACGTCACAGAGTCAACCTCAGTGGATGTTCTGATGACAAATCTCATCAAGGGAAATCTGCTTCCCTCTGCTCTCCTCTGGATAACTACCCGACCAGCAGCAGCCAATAGGATCCCTTCAGGGTGTGTTGACCAGGTGACAGAGGTACGAGGGTTCAATGACCCACAGAAGGAGGAGTACTTCAGGAAGAGATTCAGTGATGAGGACATGGCCAGCAGAATCATCTCACACATAAAGACATCAAGGAGCCTCCACATCATGTGCCACATTCCAGTCTTCTGTTGGATTTCTGCAACAGTCCTTGAACACATGCTGAAACATAAGAGAGAAGAGATGCCCAAGACTCTTACTGAGATGTACACACACCTTGTGGTGTTTCATATCAAACAGAAGAATGAAAAGTATATTGGGAAAGAAGAGACAGGTCCACACTGGAATAAAGAGAGCATTCTGTCACTGGGGAAACTGGCTTTTCAACAGCTTGTGAAGGGCAATCTGATTTTCTATGAAGAAGACCTGAAAGAGGCTGGCATTGATGTTAATGAAGCCTCAGTGTACTCAGGATTGTGCACACAGCTCTTTAAAGAGGAATGTGGGCTGTACCAGGACAAGGTGTACTGCTTCGTACATCTGAGCATTCAGGAGTTTCTGGCTGCTGTATATGTGTTCCTCTCATTCATCAACAACAATGAGAATCTAATGGACAAACCTCAATCAATGTCCAGGAACCTTTCTGCGCTGTTCAGAGAGAAGCCTAAAGTTACTTTCTACAAGAGTGCTGTGGATAAAGCCTTGCAAAGTGAGACAGGAAACCTGGACCTTTTCCTCCGCTTCCTTCTGGGCCTCTCACTGGAGTCCAATCAGAAGCACTTACGAGGTCTACTGACAAAGACAAGAAGCAGCTCACAGAGCCATGAAGAAACGGTCAAGTACATCAAGGAGAAGATCAGGGAGAATCTCTCTCCACAGAGGAGCATCAATCTGTTCCACTGTCTGAATGAACTGAATGACCATTATCTAGTGGAGGAGATCCAAAGCTACCTGAGATTTGGAATTGTCTGTAGAGCCAACCTGTCACCTGCACAGTGGTCAGCTCTGGTCTTTGTTTTGCTGACTTCAGAAAAGGAGCTGGATGTGTTTGACCTGAAGAAATACTCCAGATCAGAGGAAGGTCTTCTGAGGATGCTGCCAGTGGTCAAAGCCTCCAGAACTGTTCTGTGAGTAAATAAAATGACATTTAAGATCTAATCATCACGAAGAAATATTCAGTTTAGAGTTAAAAATGTACTGTAATATGTATATAATATTAATATGTATATTATATGTATCTAATATTATATTGAAAAACATATTTAGTAATTAGTATAACATTTTGACAATACAACTCGAGGAGACGGAAGATGAATCTGTATAAACCAAATGCATCTGTCGTTGTCCTTCTACATTAGGACACTGATATATCAGAATATGTTGAAAAAAATATACTGCCACTATTTTCACCAACAAAGAATAACAGTGTGATTTAAATATGATTTGACTCTTTGCAGGCTGTCAGGCTGTCTAGTCACAGAGGAAGGCTGTGCTTCTCTGGTCTCAGCTCTGGAGTCAAACCCCTCACACCTGAGAGAGCTGGATCTGAGTAACAATGACCTGAAGGATTCAGGAGTGGAGCTGCTTTCTGCTGGACTGGGGAATCCCCACTGTAAACTGGAGACTCTGAGGTCAGTATTCCTGTAGTTGGTCAACAAGTGATAACTGTTCACCAGATCCACATGTGTTTACCAGAGACACATAGTCCACACCATATGTGTTTGGACAGTGAAGATTACAGTTTTAAATGTGGTGCTCCAGCATTTTGGATTTGAGATATAATGTTTCATATTAGCAGACAGTACAGAATGTAACCTTTTATTTGAGGTTAATGGTGAGTGGTTAGTATGTTTTGTTGTAGCCTCTGTTATTGGTAATGGTGAGAGGTTAGCATGTTTGTTGTAGTCTCTGTTATTGGTAATGGTGAGAGGTTAGCATGTTTTGTTGTAGCCTCTGTTATTGGTAATGGTGAGAGGTGAGCATGTTTTGTTGGAGCCTCTGTTATTGGTAATGGTGAGAGGTTAGCATGTTTTGTTGTAGCCTCTGTTATTAGTAATGGTGAGAGGTTAGCATGTTTTGTTGTGGCCTCTGTTATTGGTAATGGTGAGAGGTGAGCATGTTTTGTTGGAGCCTCTGTTATTGGTAATGGTGAGAGGTTAGCATGTTTTGTTGTAGCCTCTGTTTTTAGTAATGGTGAGAGGTTAGCATGTTTTGTTGTAGCCTCTGTTATTAGTAATGGTGAGAGGTTAGCATGTTTTGTTGTAGCCTCTGTTATTGGTAATGGTGAGAGGTTAGCATGTTTTGTTGTAGCCTCTGTTATTGGTAATGGTGAGAGGTTAGCATGTTTTGTTGTATCCTCTGTTATTGGTAATGTTGAGAGGTTAGCATGTTTTGTTGTAGCCTCTGTTACTGGTAATGGTGAGAGGTTAGCATGTTTTGTTGTAGCCTCTGTTATTGGTAATGATGAGAGGTTAGTATGTTTTGTTGTAGCCTCTGTTATTGGTAATGGTGAGAGGTTAGCATGTTTTGTTGTAGCCTCTGTTATTGGTAATGGTGAGAGGTTA